>NC_134489.1:54663985-54803985 GCF_040206685.1 Ascaphus truei | reverse complement strand
GGTTGGAAATGAAATTTGCCAATTCGTCTAGAACAATAGGAAGCGTGACCTCTGACAACCCTCTGGGAGGCCCATAAGGCCATGGTTAGGGGCAGACTAATTAGTTTAGCTGCAGGTAGGAAAAACATCAGATTAGATCAAATAAACAAAACACAGACAAAAATCCAATCTCTAACATCACAACACAAGAACTATAGTAGAGAGGAGACACTTCAAGGGGTTCAAGAAGCTAGGTAATAACGTAATCTTTTTTTAACCGCTGACACTGAAAAATCTCTTAAATGGACCAAAAGACATTTCTTTGAAAATGGCAACAAGCAACACCCAATGTTTGCCTCAAAATTAAGAAATAGACAAGCCCCCTGTAATATATATGCTATTAGATTATAAACAGGGTTAACTACATCAAATCCGAGCAAAATGCTCAAAGAATTAAAAAAAATCTATTCAAATCTCTGACGGGAACAAAGTGAACCATACGGACCAATACAAACGTTTACTTGATTATTACCTAAATTCAGCACAAATGCTTAAATTAAAGAAGGCAGACAAATCCATGTTAAGCAAAAAATGCACAATGGAAGTACAGTACTTGTAGAGTTTATCAAAAACGTAATCTTCAAAAGCCCCGGGCCAGATGGCTTCTCAAATATTGAGTATAAAAAATGTACCAACGTTTTAGTACCTCACCTATTAAACCTATTTAACTAGGTATTTACATATAATACTAGACATATTATCAATCTAATTGCGGTAGCATCAAATAATAAGATCCCCTCCATGCTACAAGAGATGCTGAAAAAGCATTTGACCAAATACTCTAGGAGTGGTCCTATATGATAAACCCTCTGAAGGCTTTTTGTTTCCGAGGTAGTTTTCTAAAAGCAATTCTGGCCTTATATGAAAGTCCAACAGCAAACGTTATCTGCCAAGAAATCTAATCACTTAACCAAAATTATCAGGGACCACAAGAAGCCCAGAATCAGTATACATATGCTAACTTTACCATCGGGTTCATATAGCCTTGCACTTCCTTGTCTGATCTTTCTATAGAGCTGCCAAGGCAGGACAACTTGTACAGAGGTACTCAGATATAAATCTCAGATGTTGGGTAAACCTGGAGGTGGCTCAGAGTAAATCAATTCCTTTAGCGAACTTGCTGTGGTTATCCCTAGGACATTCCCTAGCCCAGGGGTCTGCAAACCTGTCCTCAAGAGCCGCACACAGGCCAGCTTTTATGGATATCCCTGTTTCAGCACAGGTGGCTCAATCAGTGCCTCAGTGCTTGACTGGGCCACTGATTGAGCCACCTGTGCTGAAACAGGGATATCCTTAAAAGCTGGCTTGTGTGCGGCTCTTGAGGACAGGTTTGCAGACCCCTGCCCTAGCCCATAAGGTAACACTACCTGCACACCCACTTAAATTTTGAAAATCAATCTGATTCAAATACCACCTCACATCTAAAAAGTCTTTGACACCCCTGTGGGAAAACCCAGGCCTGATGACTGCCTATTTAAAAAAAATTGGATTGACATAGCAGTCACTAGACTACATGGCTTCTAGTCAGATCTGAAACTCAGACAGTTTGATCTTTTTTTTTCACGGGGGAAAATGGTATTCCTAATGCAGAATGTTTTAGAGTCATCCAGATGAAGGCATTCTACAATAAAATAGACCCAAAGACTGCTTTAACAAGCTTTGAGGATCTACTGTATGCAGAGCTTTGCATTGGTAAGGTAGGCCACAACAAATTGGTATCACAATTATATGGTGAATTCACCAATCCAGAACACACGAGGAAGCTGACCTAGAGGAGGAGTTAGAGGGTGGGGACTGGGAGGATATTTTCGATGCTACCAAGAAAAGTTCACTATGCACTACAATTAGGGAAAATGCCAACAAAGTATTACTAAGATGGTACCATACACCATGAAAATCTCAGTTTCTGCCAGGATACTCCCCTTTTTTCCCTCAAGGCTGTGGGACACGAGCAACACACATACACAAATTGAGCTTCTATGTAGGGAAATAAGGGAATGGTCACAGCAAATTGTGTTCATAGATACACCGCTCAACCCATGGATATTTCTTTTAAATAGGCCCTTACAGGAATTGACCAGGGAGGAGAATAAATTAATATCCCACAATGCGATTGTGATCAGATGTGAACTTGCATCCCTCTGGATACAAAATAAGGTCCCACTACTGTCTAAAATCAGGAGCAGAATTTGGGTTATACAGTATGTCAAATGGAAAAGTTGACATGCCTCCTTAAAGATACAAGCCATACATTTCAAAAAGTCTGACAGCCCTGGCTGACTCATGCAGGCTTTCCTGGCCTTATCCTACTCAATATACTGAGTTAAATTAGACCCAGGCAAGGTCTAGATCAAAGGGTCAATGGGTCGGAACCCGCCTTGTTTCTCCCCATGACTGCTCCACCATTATCTCAGATAAAAGACATTAACCCGGTTCTTCTTTTCTGACTTGTGTGGAAAGCAGATTGTAGTACTGAGATGGCATTGTGGGTGCGCTTATAGCAATGCACAGCTTGATTGGTTGTGATGTAGAACCTATATTTGGATTAAATTACCCCAGCAGCTTCCTTCATTTTTTTGTAGTATCTTTTCTGCCGACACTTCCTAACATTTGACTGGAGTAAGATTACACACTGCTTCAAATGTTCATAATTCTTTCTTTGACGTTGCATTGTCCATATGGATTGGAAAATGCAGGCTGCTTTATTCTGGCTATTTAGTCGATGAGTTTACATTCCTCTGTAGGTAGCCTTTATGGTGAGCGCTGCAGAGCGTTTATGCAGATACATTTCTCTTTCCAACCTTGGTTGGACAAGAGCTTTGTAGTACATCTGAATTACTCTGCTGCTTTTTCCCCTTTTTAGAAGTATAGCTCATCAGCAAGAGAATCCTGTTTCTGGAGCTTGCTCTGAGTGTGCATCAATGCATTCTTCATTATATTTTGGAGCATTGTGGATTTATTCACTCGGGTCACAGCTGCTTGCCTCAGTTTCTGGACCTTCTTGTGCTCCCTCTTGTACCGAGTGACCTGGCATCTAAGCTTGGCCTCTAGCGATGCTCTGGTGATGCTCAGGGTAGAATTCAGTTTCTCATGCTGCTTTGCGGGGACACACTGGGTATTCAGACGTTCCTGAAGCACTTGTACTTCTTTAACAGTCTGCAGATTTTCTTCCTGCAGAAATCGCTGCTTCTCTGTGGCAATCTGTAGGTGCGTACACAGACCTTGCAGTTGGTTCTGCAGTAGTTGCTCTGCTTGTGTGCATTTCTCCAATGCTTCTAACTTTTAATCTTTCAGCCTTGTATTTTCTGTTCTTACAGTCTTACAGTCTATACTATTTATGGGCTCCTTGTAGTCCTCCTTCCATTTACATACTTCTGAGTTGAGACTCCCGGTCTCCTAGCGTTAGACTTCGATTTCTACTGTAGGTTGAGGGTATAAAGCTCCTTCTGAGCGACTTTAAGATCCATACCTAGACTGTAGACAGCTTTTTAAAAGATGTTCAGCTCTATAGCGAGACTGTGAAGTTCCTTTTTAGAGACTTCCAGTTCTGGTCGGCATCTGCTGATCTCTTGGTGTGAGTCATCCAGCTCTATGCAGAGAGTATGAACCTCATTTGGAGATATCTTTACCTCTGTCCAGATACTGGTGACCTCCTCGTGTGAGGCATTCAGTTCCATGCAGAGGGTATGAACCTCATTCTGAGAGACTTCTAATTCTCTATGGTGATCGTGAACCTCTTGCTGAAAGACTGTAATCTCGTTCCGTGCCTCCATATACTTCTATTCAGATTAGCAATCATTCGGTCAGGCTTTTCATCCATGGTGGTAATAGTACTGTTCGCAGTATCTAGATCCGTCCTTAAATCCTTCCATTCGGTTTTGGCCGCCGAGTAAATTGTGAGCACAGTCTTCTGTAGCTCAGCATTATTTTCTCTCTCCATTTTCAATTCTTCATGGAGCAGATCACAGTTATGCCTGGCAGCTTGCAGTGCATCTTCAGGGCTGGTCAAGGGATCATCACTCACTGGTTCTGGCTCCGCTTTCCTGGTATGGTCGGTTGAGGGTTCCTCAATGTTAGCACCGGACAGACACTTCTTTGGGTTACACAACTTCTGCCTCAGGCCCTCCGGATATTCTGTGATCCGCATGACGAACCCTCCATTTTCCCTAGGCTTGCGGGCATCTCGGACTCCCTTTTTCTCTGCGAGATCTGCAGACGTGTCTGTTCCTTCCACGGTAATTGAAGCACCACTTTTCTTTTTATGCCTTTTTGTTTTGGACGACTCCGTCCCATCAGGTATACTGGGGTCTCCATCTTTTTTTTTAAACTTCAGCAGCTTCACTTTATCCGCCAGGCTTTTCTTGCAACTGCGTTAGCTGGCAGGAATATTCGGGCTCATGGAGACCTGTTTGTTTAGTGCGTACCAAGTTTAGGGTCTATCAGGTGTATTTTTATTCCTTACCTCGGGAGGCGCTATTACAGCTGTTTTCACTGTATTCGCTAGAACCCCTGCTGGTAGTCCTACATGTTGGCAGACTTTCCTTGCAGATTTTGTAGCTCTCACAGGCGTCTCTGTAGACTTTTTCTTCTTTACTTTGGTAGGTTCTGAAACATCAGCAGTACTGTGCACATATTCTTTCTCATTAGTGATACTGGATGTGCCCTTCCAAGTAAAACTTCTGTATCTCCCTTGTGACCTGCTGCAGTTCCTTGGCACGTTGAAAAAATGTATTTCTCTGGCTGCAGCCCTTTATCAGGGGGAACATACAGTAGGGAACATCCTCATCATCCGAATAAGGCCTGAAAGGACACTAAATGTAGATTCCACGGGGTGAAAAAAAATGGTGCACCGCCAAACACAGGCAACAGCTAGACTATGTGACTATGAAAAAAGTTTATTGATAAAAAAGCATGACAGTAGAGTCCTGGCGGATCTTGTAACGCGTTTCACGCACGAAGCGCTTTGTCAAAGAGTGATCTGCCAGGGAAAGACTGAACCTGATATAGGGTGTCAACTAATCAATACAGGTGCAGTATAAACATTGCCTGATTGAAAACAGAGCTAGAAGTCTGTGAGGACAAAAATAATGAAAGTACTGATTGTAGACATCCCCCAGCAGAGTCAGAAACATAACCACACAAATAAATATACAAAAACAAATAACATTATGTGTATCAAAATCAATCAATGTAAATAATAATGAATAAACAAATATATAAGAAAACATTATCTGAAAATATACACATTAAAACCCATTGATGTCTCAGTGTGACTGAATATAAAAACAAGTATATGTAAAGCCAGTAACTCACATAACACCTAAATTAATATGAAAATGCATCTGAATGATTTTTCAGAAGAGACTGTATAGGAACAGCAGAATAACTCAAATATACATAATAAATATAATTAATAACTACTATAATAATATGAAAATTACTAATACTACAAAATAAATACATAAGGTAAATGGATAAATATCCCGTTGTGTTGATATTCATTATACCTATAAATGTATTATATAAAATAAAATAATGGGAACTCAATAAGCTATTTTAATCATTTAGAAAATGTTTAAGCTCCCATTATACGTTTACGCCCTTAGGAAAAAGGGTATCTAACGTAAAGATCCAATACATTTCTCGTTTATTTAGGAGGTTAAGTCTGTCTCCATCTCTAATATGTGGAGCCACATGTTCCAGACCAAAAAATTGAAAATTATCCATACCCCCTGTGGGCAATCCATAAAGTGTCTAGATACTGGATGAGACATATCTCCCTTTATAATTAATCATGCATGTTCTGCAATTCTAGTCTTTAAAGGTCGAATAGTACGACCTATATACTTCTTGTTGCACCCACATGATGACATAGATAACAAAACTAGTGTGGCAATTAATAAAGGAAGAGATCTTATATCTAGTTTGGGGTTAGAAATTATAAAGATTCTTTATAGGCTTCGTAAAACGACACCAGTTACAACATCCACATTTGTGGAACCCAGTAGGTATACCTCGAATGGATTTAGAGGATTTGGACTGAAATAAACTAGGCGATAAAGAGGAGGCCAAAGTCTTAGCCTTTTTAAAAGCGAATCTAGATCCCTCTTGTTGATCTGGTGAAGGTCCAAATCTAATTTAAGTATATCCCAATGTTTATGGACAATGGTCCGTATCTGGTTCGCTTATCTATTAAATTTAGTAATAGAGGTCTGTTATTACGTTTTTTATATTGAACTATACTGCTTCAATCAGTAGCTTGGGCTTGTTGAAATGCAGTCTGTACATCATCTTGATGATATCCCCTGAAAGTAAATCTTACTCTGAGTTTTTCTGAACACAATCTTCTATAACGTAAAAATTGTCCCTTAGGGATCCCACGAATAAGGGATCTGGGGTGGCTACTCCTGGCGTGAAGGAAAGAGTTTCTGGAATGAGGTTTTATATATATACAGGTAAACCCCGTTATAACGCGGTCCTCGGGGCCCACCCCGAGACCACCGCGTTTGTAACGGGGTCGCGCTAATTTAAAAAAAAAAATGGCCGCCGCGTGCCTGATTGGGAGGGAGTGAGGAGGGAAGGAAGGAAGAGGTCTGCACAACATGCGGGCCGCATGCGGCCCGTCTGGCCTCTCTGTGTGGCCCGCGATGACTCTGGCCAAGCGCCAGTTAATTAAATAAATTTTTTAAAAAAAGTTTTAAAAAATGGCGGTGATTCATCCCTCCTCCCCCCCTCTCCCTCTCCCTCCCAGCCCCCTCCCTCTCCCTCCCAACCCCCTCCCTCCCAGCCCCCTAGTTTTGCGGTGCGCGACAACGTGTGTCTGTGTCTTCCCAGCCAGATCTGCTACTGCAGCGTGTGAGTGTATTTCCTACCAGATCTGCTACAACAGCATGTGTCCTCCCAGCCAGATCTGCTACTGCAGTGTGTGGGAGTGTATTTCCTACCAGATCTGCTACTACAGCATGTGTCCTCCCAGCCAGATCTGCTACTGCAGCGTGTGTGAGTGTATTTCCTACCAGATCTGCTACTGCAGCATGTGTCCTCCCAGCCAGATCTGCTGCTGCTGCAGTGTGTGTAGCTGGCCTCAGCTTTCACTTCCGGGGAAGGCAGCATTAGCATTAGGGGGTGGGTGTGAAAAACGGGCTGGTGGGGGGTGGGTGTGAAAAACGGGCTGGTGGAGTGTGGGTGTGAAAAACAGGCCGGTGGGGGGTGGGTGTGAAAAACGGGCTGGTGGGGGGTGGGTGTGAAAAACGGGCTGGTGGAGGGTGGGTGTGAAAAATGGGCCGGTGGGGGGTGGGGGGTAGGCTGCTGACATGTGAGGGGGGGTGCTGACATGTGAGGGGGGGGGGTGCTGACATGTGAGTGGGGTGCTGACATGTGAGGGGGGGGTGGGCTGCTGATATGTGAGGGGGGGTGGGCTGCTGACATGTGAGTGTATTGTGAGAGCTGAGTGTATTGTGAGAGCTGTGTGCTGTGAGAGTGTGCTGTGAGCAGTGTGCAGTGAGAGTGTGTGCAGTGAGTGCTGGGAGTGTGTGCAGTGTGCAAAAATTTTTTTTAAAAAATTTACATTTAATTTTTTTTTTTTTTAAACGGGAGCCACGTGAAAACCGCGTTAAAACCGTTTCGCTGTATAACGGGGCGCGTTATAACAGGGTTTACCTGTATATATATATCAGTTTGAATAAGATTATTGGAGTCCACATAGAGTGTCACATCTAAATAATTAATGCAGTGTTTGTCAGTTTCAAAAGTGAATATAAGATTAACATAATTAGTGTTTAACAAGTGAAAAAAGTGTTGAAACTATTTATATCACCATCCCATATGAAAATTAAATCATCTATATAGCGTTTGCCGAAAATGATATTTGAACGAAAATTATTAGTGCTTCCAAAAATGTGAGAAAGTTCCCAAAGACCCATAAAGAGGTTCGCATAGGAGGGGGCAAAGGAAGTCCCCATTGCAGTGCCTTGTTTTTGAAGATAGAATTGTGAATCAAATAAAAAATAATTATGGGTGCGTAAAAACAAAATAGAATCTGTGATGAACGTGATCTGTGCTGTGGATAAAGGTAATAATTGTAAGAAATGTTGGATGGCCCGAAGGCCATGATCATGTGCAATGATTGTGTACAGTGATGTGACATCCACGGTGACCCATCTATAATTCTCATCCCAGACAATTCCCTCTATAGCAACCAGAAGTGCCGTTGTGTCTTGGATATAGGATAGTAACATGTGTACCAATGGCTGAAGGAACCTATCCACGTAACGGGAAACACCATCTCCCAAAGATCCAATGCTCGACACGATGGGCCGGCCATGAGGGCTATCGAGTGACTTATGGATCTTTGGGAGATGGTGGAACACCGGCACGATTGGTTGCAAACAGTTCAGGAATTGATATTCCTTAATACTCAAAACGTGTAACACGTTACCAAGTTCCAAAATATCCTGTAATTCACTCAAGAAGGCTTTAGTGGGATCTGTCCTAAGTTTAGCATAAAATGTTTTGTCCCCCAACAATCTCAAAGCCTCTTGTCTATATTTGAGAGAAGTCTGGACAACAATTGCTCCCCCCTTATCAGCATTTTTTATTATTATGGAATCATTATCTCTAAGTTGTTTGAGATCTAATTTCTCTTGATGTGTGAGATTATCATAGGCTGGGGTTGAAAATTAGAAGCCACTGGCCAATTTCCTGAGGTCCCCTTCAGCCAACCTCTCAAAGGTGGAAATGAAAGGACCCCGGAAGAGCTAGATGTAAACAGTGACTTTCTTTTCAGTCCCGAGTCTATATGACCGAAAAAGGGGGGAGAATCAGAATAAATTACATCAGTACAATTTTCTTGATCTAAAGTTTCCATATCCAAATTGAACACAGTTTCTTTAAACGTACAGTATTGGCATGTCTGTCCAGGATCTGATCATCTTGAACAATCTCATCAAGCCCCTCTAAATCCTTAGTTCTATTAGAAAAATGTTCTTAAGTGCCAGTTTTCTGGTATGTTTCTGAAGATCAATGACTGTGTTGGATAAATCAAAGTCCTTCTGAGGGGCATAGTTAAGGCCCTTGTTCAATAATAGGATCTGTTGAGGGGTTAAGACGGTGTCCGAGATGTTAATTACATTATTCCTAGAGGGATTCAGGAGTATTTCTTCCTCTTGTTGGATCCGTTTTGCCAGCCGGTTCTTTTTTCCCCGTCTTGACCTTTTCCGGTTTTTGACTGGGAAGTAGATGGTGCCATGAAGGTAGATCTAACTTGGTCTTCGCGGGAGATGGCTATATCTCTTCTATTGATGTATCCATGTTCAAGATCTTAATTTTTATGATGATCCAATTTTGAGAATGAAACTGATGGCCTGTCAGCCATGTCTGATGAATCGGTATCAAAACTGGACGTGTCTGTATGGCGTGATTTCAAAATAGACTTCTTAGGAGATTTCTGATGTGTAGTGTCTTTATTTTTGGCCCACTTTCGTGGTGTTGAATGGGCGGGCATTCTGCGTCTATTAGACTCTCTGCCAGAAGTACACCACTATCTTTATAGCGTCCATGACGCGACATGGGCTCTATAAAGATGGCGGCGACACTGGCACCGATACCCCAAACCGGGGCCTGTAACTCAGGAAGCAGGGGGTCTCTGAGGCAGAAATTAATGCGGTTCAGCTCAGGGGACCCCCTGCTCCCGCACACTATTATTAAAATGTACATTAATGCAGCTTCATTACCTTAACGGATAGCCGCTAAGACAATGAAGGGGTTAAGGCACAATCGCATGTTTATTGGGGACAATTGTCCCCAATAAACATAGCAATATACAACACACATCCCCCCGCCCCTTAACACATACAGTACTGTAATGGGCAAAATAACTATTATCCACATATGGATAATAATGCATTTGCCCATTTTAAATACATATAAATTACAATAAATACAGTTAATATATATTACACTTACCTTTTACAGGCACCCACGATGAAGGCCATCTTCATCCTCATCTTCATCCTGCCCATGCCCCCTCCGATGCTGCAAGACATACACAGGAATAAAAACATCCAATGTAATGTCCCCTAACCCCTTAATCACCATAGCGGTTATTAACCGCTTCAGGCATTAAGGGGTTAACCCACCCTCACCCACCACTCGGGAGGCCTACATACCCTCCCCCACTAACCCCTCAACCCGTGAGACCTTTTGTCAGCTGTGTCAAGGGTTGGACAACAGCTGAGAATTTGTTCACAAATCATCTGTAATACCCGCAGAATACCAAGAAAGATCACAGTTCTGTTAGCTGCGTAGTCTTTGGCCATGATCCAATGGTCTCTAATTTAGAAGGTTCGGTGGGCACTCCTTTCTCAGATACGATGTGCCCTATGTATGTGACAGATGTCCGACAGAACTGACACTTGTCCACTGGTAATTTTAATCCACTGTCACTTAATCGATCTAACACTTTCATCAACCGAGCTGCGTGTTCCTCCAGGGTTTTCCCAAATATTATTACATCGTATAGGTATTCCAGCACTTTAAGTAGGTTCATATCCCCCACAACTCGTTCCATTGGCCTCTGGAACATTGCTGAGGCCCCAGAAACTCCCTGAGGCATCCACTCAAACTGGTACAACCCCAATGAACATTTAAAGCCAACACGACAAAGAGAAGACATCTGTGGGGGCACCGCGGACCCGTAGTGACCATCCGTGGGTCCCCAGACCCCCGTGGGAACCACCCGAGGCCCCTCAGACACCTGTGGGTCTGACCCGGGGCTCCAGACATCCACGGGACTACCGTGGGGACCCAATTGTGGCCCATGGTGACCATAATGGGATTCATCAAGCAGCGCTGAAGCGTGCGCTCTCACACCCTGGATGCAGGCTGAGAGCTTACTTGCACGCGATCAAAACAATGAAAGTAAATTGTTGGATCCATGCTGTGCGCGCGCGCGTGCATGTGAGAGTGCAGAGGCGCGATGCTTGGCGAGACAAATATTTTTGTATTTGTCACGCTTGCCCTGGTCACGTTCGTGCTTCAGCCAATGAGGGTGAAACGCTCACATGATGTCATGGGCATGCCTCCCCTACGCATGCAAGTCGCTGGCCAGGAATCGCCCGATCAACATGAGTGCCTGACTTCACAGCGCTCGAGCACCAGCTCTCTCGCTTCCTCCCTGGACGAGGCCTAAGACCTTGGCCAGGGTGGCGCTGAGCGGGCGGGCGCGCTCACGCTGCCTGCTCTGAAACACATTGAGGCAACATGTGTGGCAAGCGTGAGCAAGTGCCCGCGCATACTCGGAGCTTAGATGCTTGCAGAGCAAGCAAATTTGATTTTGCCACTCGCAAGCGCATCATGTGAGCGGTTCACCCAAAGAGGGCGAACCAGCTCCGTGATGTCGAGGCCACGCCCCAAGACGAGCGCGCACCTAGCTGGCCACAAATCGCCCGGCCGAGCAGGGTGCAGCGCACGAGTCTCAGCGCACCCGCTCCGTGCCTGGCCACAGCCTTAGAGTGAAGCTCAGCATGCATGCACGGTCATATGACACACAATCAAACTCAAACTGAGTTTGATCGCAATGAGTCTGTCCAGCATGCGTGCATGTGCACGTGAGTACTCGCGCTCAGCTGCTTGTAGAGAGAAATAAATTTGATTCTGCCGCCTGATCACTCGCGCGTCACGTGAGTGGTTTGCCCAATGAGGGCGAACCAGCTCGTGACGTCATTGTCCCCACTAGCAACTAGCTGGCCAGGAATCGCCCGGGCAACCTGAGCGCCTGACGCCATGGCGCTCGAGCGTAGGCTCAGTCAGCAGATCATTCACAAACCTCCCAGACAGGAAGATACAGCTGTGTACTGTGTGTGAAGGAGTGCCAAAAAAAAGCTGATAACTGCCGGTTCACTAAAAAGAGTCAAAGTGCTTTGTCGCACGAACAACAAGTTCTCCTCAAGGTTCCTGTCATCTTTGTATGCTGGAGTGATTACAATAAAGTACTCTTTTTAGTGACCCGACAGTTATCATCTTTTTTTTTTTTTGGCACGCCTTTACACGCAGTGCACAGCCGTCTCTTCCTGTGTGGGGGAACTTTCCTTTGCTACCGTCAACCAGACTGTTTGCACACTTTTCCAGGAATTATTTTTCATTCAAGAACCAGTGAGTAAAATACAATGTATCATTTGTTCTATACATTCTTTGATCCAGCTCCACGGATTATTTCACTAGCTATTTGGGGGTCTGGTTTACCTTGTTATATGGTTTTCCTATACATCCCCCTAGCATTTATTTTGTGATATTACCCTTTACGGGAGCATAATGAGTTCTAGCTGTTATCTTTCTGGATGAATAACATTAGAAATATTCTTCTTTCATCAAATTGAAAAACGTATATATATTTTGTCAGCTGCCAAACCTACATGCTCTAGAGCCCTGTTTTAGGAGGTTACTCCTCCATTCCTCTCATCATTCCCAACCTATTGTAAATCTGACTTTTACCACATGGTGGCAGCAAAGTCACGTCATTATTTAGAATAACCTACATCTCTAGGCCTCAAGAAATGCTTGGGGGAATAACATTTAGGAATCAGTTACCTACAGTATGTTGTCTTATTTGCATTGCATACCACTGTGAAGGTGAAGGGGTACCCAGGCCATTAATAAAAGGTATTTGGCCCGGCTGAATTGTAGAGTGTCAGCTCTGCAACCCAACCAGGGTAATAATACTGTAAATGTATTCAAAATGCCTGTGTCTCTTCCCCCAGGGATACGGGGGCGAGATTAATACCATGTATCAACTGTATAAGCCATGTAACAGGGTCCCCTGAGTCATAGTGGGTAAATGTAAAGTATCAGCTCTGCAGCCCAATTGTGGCATGTAACTGAATATGTAATAACGATATGTGTTTTTTTTCACGGTTCCAGGAGTGCTGGCCAGCGGAGATGTGCAAGGCGTGAGTCTCAGGGGTGATTTTATGGTAAAATTTTGTCAGGGTGTGTTTGTGTAACGGTATTTCTGAACCGGCCTGACCCACCCAATCTCACATTGGCCCCTGTGGTCTAACCGGTCCCCATTACAGTGTGGTAGTGTCTGGTGGTGCACCTGTTGGCAACAGGACTCCTGAGTCCCCCGCATGATGGTGTGTGGGGAGGACCCGTCCAGACAGGCAGCTGAGGTAGTGTGCTGAGTCCTACCTAGTTCCAGTGCAGCGCCTCCACCTCATCAGGGTCCCTTCGGTCACTTGGGGATGATCCTGGTGAGGAACTCCTCGGTGGTGCTCCTCTCTGTACATTCACTCCACACACGTACACGAGAGGTTGTTCGAATAAGAGCATCTTTATTGATTGAGGTGGGCTAGCTGCCCCACGCAGTAGAATCTCTAGCCACTCATCTTGAGTCAATGCTTCCCTTAGAAAGGTGAGCTCTCCTTTAATAGGGATTCCCTATCCCAGCCGGGATATCTCTATCCTGTGCCAGGTCCCTGGACACAGTCTCTTTACAGTTACTACAACATAACCAGTAACTCAGACTAGGATTGAAACTTGAACTCCTCCTCCCCTTAGCTGAACTTGTACTAGAACTACTTTTTGACACAGTGCTGTGCCTTATGTACACTCTGGAAGCTGACACACCTCTGACATCACTAACCATGGAGTCAGAGCATGTGACCACTCCCATCCATACACAGGGCACCCCACCAGGGTGTGAGGGCAAACCTCCATAATTACTGCTGGCATGCCCACAACTTACCAGGCCTTACTGTCAGCAGGAGAGATGACTGTAGCCATTTTACATGACAGCTACATTTGGGAAGAATAGGGCCAATGTTGCGGGTATCCCAAAACATGCACTCATGAATCTCCCCAGATTCCTGAGGACATGAGGAACACAGACCACCGGACAAAATCCTCCCTAAAATGCAGTTTGAAGCACACCGCCAAATCTCCCTGCTTCAGCACAAACCAGGGCAGCAAGACCGGGCAGGGAATTGAGTTACATTACAGGTTCCGGAGTATGCCCAAATCCCAGAACCCAGTGAGGGGTTCCGTACCTCTCTCCCCAGGTATAAGGTGGAGAGAGTTGTAGGGGTTAAATTAAAATGTAGAGTGTCAGCTCTGCAGCCTACTAAGCGCTGCAGTCCTGTAAAATGTGTCAGAATTGTCTGTGTGTATCCCACCAGGGATAAAGTGGTGAGAAGCATATCATGTTTTAAATGTATGGGGTTGTTGTAACAATATTTTTCTCAATAAGAGGAAAAGAAAATGTTTTTTAACAATCCCCAAGGGTTATATTTATATTACCGTAAGGAAGTCGTTTAGTATGGATAAAATTCCATTTGCATAGGGAGCTACTCTTCCTACCAGCTTCAAAGGCCAGGACATGAAGTGTTAACCATTGGGGTAGCCAGGATATGGATGTTTTAAACCTTTTGTTAGCAAAGAGAGATGAAGGAAGAGAAACTCAATAAGCATCCTGGCAAATGGCAGACTTTCAGGCGCTGAGCCTGCAGGGGGGCTAGCATCACAAATGGGGAAAGATGGCATTTATCACACATGCTCAGTTGCTGTACTGAAGCTCTCTGCCAGGTTCTATAGAGACTGTCAGAACTCTGCTATAGGTGGGATGATTGGTTTACACGCAAAAGATTGGCTGCACATGATACAGATAGGCTTTTGGTGTTTTTAAAAAGTCTGGTGCTGCCAGTCAGGAGTTAGTTCCATCATGTAACAAGATTCACCTAAGAGTCAGTGTGCGGTACAAAGACTTTAACAACGTAACCAAGATTTGTATCCAGCCTCCAGTATTCGTAAGGACTAAGGATTTTCTAACTAATCCTGCATTGGGGGAATGAAAATATTACCTTCGGTGGAGTAAGAGTGGTTGCAGGCAGCGCCACTAGCCAAAGATTGTTACATGGCTCTTTTTGCGCATCAACCCCGCATTTGGGAATTGATGCCTAGAGACTTGATTTCTGTGGATTCCGTTCCGTGGACATTTTATTTCATTTTGCCATGTCCTAGTAAGTGTTTATTTGTGTTATTTTGTAAATCAAGCTGTGTGTGTGTTTCTCGTGTAAATAAATCACAATTTATTTTCTCTCACGCATTGTTCAATCAAAGGATCCAGGTATCTTTGTGTTAAAAGCACTGATCTCCCGTGACAACCACACTGGCAGTTCTTCAAGCAGTTAAACAGCACAGACATTAAGGCCCATAATTGCAAAGCAGTGTATGCCATAACACACCTCCTGGTGCCAGAAGACACCTTACAACACAAACAAATATATGGTCTGTAAGGTGTTCTGAAAGCCAAATTCACTGCTACATTCAGCTTTAGATATTTTTATATGGATATATTTTTGGAGCTATACCTGAAAATTTGCTTACCCCTCAGTCAGATTAGCACTGAATACACTGTGCGTGCTATATAAATAAAGATATGTAACCCCTATCTATATACATACAGTATAGGCATATACGATCACACAGTAACCCCACTTGGTGAAACATAAAAGAACAGTTTACTAAAGCAACACATGTTATGACTACTGGTTACAGCTATCCTCATGCTTCGCACGGCCGTAACCACCCACCAACGTTCCCCACTCTTGTCCAAAGTCCTGTATGAGGCCCATGGGCACTCTACCACTTAAGTGTCCACAAGTTATAGACCACACCCTCTATATGTGGTCAGCGCTGCCACCGTACTGTGTGTGTGTTGGTGCACTTGATGAAGGTACCCAGGCAATATATATACCACATATACATACCAATTTTTCTATGCATATATATGTAGCCATGTGTAAAATTGGTGTACAGATCTCTCTCATGCTGGCAGTAATCCTGGTAAGTAGGCAGGGTTGCCAGTAACTATCATGGAGGTTTGCCCTCAAACCCTGGTGAAGTGTCATATGTAGCAAAAGAAGTGACAACATGCTTTGTGTCCACTGTTAGTGACACAAAGGTGGGTCTTTTCTGGAGTCTATATAAGACACAGAACTGCCTAAAGTTAGTGAGTAAGAAGTTGGTCTTATGTCTGAGTGAAGTGTCTGCAGCAGTTCAAGTCTGTCTGTCAGAGTCACGGGCAAGCTGATTACACACTGTGTCCAGGGACCTGGCACAGGTGGTGGTCTCCCTTAGGGGAGAGGTGGAGAACAACTCAATTAAGAGAGGAGGAACCTTCTGCATGGAGTACCTCAACGAAATGAGCGGCTAAGTGTTGACCGCGATGAGGGGCAGTCTGCCAGAGGAGATGACATTAAAGATGCCCTGGCTCAAAAGATCCCTTCTGTGTGAGTGTGGAGTTATTCAGCAGAAGGATGCACCAAGAAGGAGTTCCCCATCAGATACTTCCCCCTGCTGCCGTAGGGATCCTGATGGGGTGGAGGCGATGTACCGAATGTGAGTAAGACTCAGAACACTACCTCAGACGCCTGTCATGGTGATATTCCCTAATACCAACCAGCGGGAGACTCAGGAGTCCTGTAAGCCAGCTGGTGCACCACACATACACATCCATGTAATTGGGGGATTTTCTTACATGTGGGTCAGGATCAGAAGGGCCCAGGGAAAACACAGTTACATATATATACACATATATACATATACAGGGCTCGACAAATAATTCTGTAACGCTGGCAGCACTGTACATAGAAAAAAGCAGGCACAATGAGTCCCAGGCCAATAGAGCTTGCAATCTAATTTTTGGTGCTTAAAGCACATACTGTAATTGAGTGGCTTGCTCGAGGTCAAGAGGAGAGCAGACACTAGTATACAAACTGGGCTCACTCATTTCAAAGGCGGTGACATTACCAATGAGCTACTTCTTCATTCAAGTTACAGTAAATGCATAATATAGAAAAACAGACCCATAACATGTACTATCCTATGACTTTCTAAACAAATCCTAAAATCTTACGAATTGCGAACCAGAGCGATGTATGTCACTTCAAGTAGAGAGTTAGGGGGCTATGCACCAAGCTGTGATAACTGATTTTAAGAGCGCAAAGTGGCTTTTAAGGCCAATACAGCCTGCTGTGTGATTCACTAAGCAATGATAACAGCGCTTTATCGGCCTTAAAAGGCATTTTTTTCAGGCCTGCAAGCTAAACACGTCCGATCAGGCAAAATACGGCAAATGCGCCATTTTTTAACAGTCAGCGGAATTCGCTAAGCGAGGATAACTCAATCGTGCTTTCAAAGCATGCCAGAAAAATGCGCCAGCTAAAGGCAGGCGCAAAAGAAGCTGGACTTAGACAAAAAAATGTTTGTTTACTTTTTTTCAGGCACACTATTTATACAACAGGCTGGCGGGTGTCCCCGGTGATCCTCGCGGGAGTCCGAGGCCCATGGGTGACTCCCACAGGAATCCGGGGCCCTCGGGTGATCCCAGCGGGAGTCCAGGGTCCCCACTGGCCTGCAGTACCAATGGTGTGCCCCCCAAAAACTACACTATACTTTTAAATAAATACACCCCTTCCCCCGCCCCCTAAGACATACAGTACAATAATGGGCAAAATAACTATTATCGAGATATGGATAATAGTGCATTTGCCCATTTAAAATACAATATTAGGCAGCATAAATAAGTAAATAAATCTTGCACTCACCCCTGCCAGGCTGCCACGATGAAGGTCGTCCTCATCCTCATCACCGTCCATGTCCTCCGTTGCTACAAACAATACAGACCAATAAAAAAAGACAATCTAATATCCTTTAACCTCTTAATCACCTTAGCGGTTTGTAACTATTATAGTAATTAAGGGGTTAACACACCCTGCCCCACTACCCCTCGCCCACTACCCACCCAGTAGGCTTAACCACCCATCCTTGGGGGTAATACCCCCTTCACCCACCTCCGCTACCCACAATAAACACTAACACACAACAGCCCCACTATCCACCTCCTAGGCCCACAATAAACCATTACAATAATTAATAAACAATACATAACCCACCCACCCTGTGCCCCACATAAAAACAAACATTTATTTGTATCTCATGTAAACCAATGCGGTTCAGCTCAGGAGACCCCCTGCACATGTACACTATTATTATAATGTATATTTATGCTTCAGGATCGTCTGTAAGGCTGAGTCCCCGCTGGCGCTGAGCTCGCTGAGCTTGGCGCGGTTACATGCATATAAATATATGCATGTTCCCGCTCACGCGATGCGCGCGTGCAAATGCGCGGGCACACACGCTCGGCGCTTTAATAAACACGTTTTTTAAACTTTCCTGCTTGCTCGATAGCCCACAATGTGCCCCCCTCTCATCCCCCCCGTGCGCGCGCCCACAAGTTGCAGGACACCCGGCGCTCATGCTCTAAGCATGAGCGCGCTCAGCGCCAGCGGGGACAAAGTCTAAGAGTCGTGCATAGGGACGCAGCATCTCCATGCAGCTCTTACAGGTGTCTTTTTTTTCTATCAGCTATCGCGCTTTAAAAGTTTAAGCGCGATAACAGGGTGGGGGTGGAAAGCATGCGCGATCGGGCAGATTTTTGCTCGGCCAGAACAAAATGCCCTGAACTTGTTAGTGAATCCCGCGTTTGGCTTCACTTTTTATTGGCCAAGCAAAATTTTTCCAATCGGGCTCATAAACGTGTTGCTTAGTGCATAGCCCCCTAAATATGATACTCAGGGACAACGTTTGCTACTCATATCTCGCCCTGCAAGTCCAACTGCCAGTGTTTATTGGCTCTCCCTCCCATGTGGGCAGTGACATCTTCAGACTGGAATGAAGCATTTTCTGATTCTATCTGCCATGTTGTTCCAGGCATCAGGGAATTTCAGAGGACTTTGACCAGGCTAAGGAAGCTTAAAGGGGAAAGTGGATGGATGCTCATACACATGGTAAGTCAATCCCCTCCAATTTAAAAGGAATTTCACCTACTGTATACACTTTTTTTTGCAAATAAATTGTAACTCGCCCTTGTTTAAAGTATCACTTTCCCTGATTTCAACTATTTTTGCTAAGCTTATACACTTCTGTTTTACATTACCTCCATTAAACTTAATGGCCCATATTCACGAAGAAGTGCTACTCCAAAAGACAACTTCCCTGCTGGAAGATACCTTATCATTCAAGAGACAGGACCATAATGAGCCCTATATACCATGTGGTCTTTCCTCCAAAAAGACCCCTCAGCCCACGTACCGTAGGGCCTTATTAACTAAGCCGTTAAGGAAGGTATGTTATGCACTGCTTACTAAATAGCGCCTGTTCGTCGCAATGCATTGCTTGCTCCTCTGTCAGTGAAAGGGTTAACATTATTGTATTCACATACATTCACAATAAGCAATAATATGGTCAACGTCTATGAAATTAAAAACATCATTTTTTTATTTTGTTAGATATTGTAATATGTTGGGGGGGGAAGAGAATTTGCTGTATTGGTTAAATGTTTAGTATGAAAGCAGAAGGAAAGATTAAAAGACAAAGTGTAGGCAGTATGATCCATTTTATTATTAGGTCAACAGGCTACATGTATAGATATTTAAGAGATATGAGCTATTTATTCTTTTTAGTACTATATATTGTTTGTAAATATCTTTCCTGTTTGCACACTTTATGATTAAATAAGTTATGGTGGGTAAACAAGTGTCAAAAACTCTCCACTGTACAGTAAATAAAAATATCACTTGTGAGCACATTCACATGTCTCAGACAGGTCTGCAATCCTGCTTTTCACTATTATCTCTTAGCATACAGTGCTTCCACTGCAGCCAGGGATTCTGGGTAATGACATGCAAATGAGCACACACTGTCCCCTTTTGCTTCACATCTATTTTAAAATGGAGCCCTATAAGCATATGCCTGCCGTATTACACAGCTTTTTAGCACAGCCTGAGTTAAAGCAGTGCATAGTCAGTAAACCTACCCACAAAAAGTTGTGTAATATGGCAGGCATAAGCTTATACGGCTCCATTTTAAAATGGATAAGAAGCAAAAGGTCACAATGGAAGCTCATTTGCATGTAATTACCCAGAATCCCTGCCTGCAGTGGAAGAGATAATAGTCAAAAGCAGGATTGCAGACCTGTCTGAGATGTGAATGTGCTCACAAGTGATATTTTTATTTGCTGCATACTTGATCAGAACATGCAACCCCCAAAAACTCAGGACTAACTGAATCACAGGTTAATGTTAGAAATAAAGTTTGCCATGTTAAAACTTGCAATACAATTTGTTGGTCTACGACTCTACGCAATGTGCTTGCCTTAGGGAGTTATTTGAAGTTGAAGTCATATCAGATATTTTCATATTATCACTTCAAGCTTAAAAAAAATGGTACAGTAAATCTAAAATAAAGCATGCAAAGTTTAGCGTGCCTATGCCAACGACCATAAAGCCTAATCGTAACATAAACAGTTTGTCAAACTTTCCATATGAAATCTTCCATACGATGGGGGTGTTTTGATGTGCGTGGAAGAGTTACTGCTGTGACACATACCTAAGTTTATTACAAGTGTTACCATGACAGTGTGGTTTCGTAACTAATGAAAGTTATGTAGAACCCCAGTCAAATGCAATCCCAATTCATTTGTGCTGTATTGTTATAAAATACAGCTGTCGCTACTGCTATAAAATCTTTTCAATTAGCCGGCAGCCTTAGGGTTATGTTTACGAAAGTCTCCCGACTGCAAAACTGTAGTAAACTAGTGCAAACAACAGCACCATATGTATCAAAGGAAAATAATTCCACTTAAAGCTATTACTTTTGAGACAGTAAACTTGGTTCAATTCTTTTTACTTGTTTAGCCCCAGTTTTGCAACCGGATACTTTACTAATTAAGGCCTTCTGTTTTTATTTCTTTTCTTGGAACAACTGTAATCAAGGGCTCTCGCTGTGCATGATTGCATTAGCTCCAGCCCAGGAGACTAACACTGATTATGATTATGTTTAAAGCAACAATCTGCTCCTGCGTTTTTGTATTTATTTATTTTTAACCAGTGGCTCACCTGGAACTGAACTGAGTTATTTCAGTCTCCAGGATCTGCCCTGTTCTAAAGCTTTGTGCTTCCATATTGAATTTTTGCTGGGGGACACAGTATGGTTGCTGGGTCAACCTCACTCCAGCAAGCCATTAGAAAGCAGCAAAAGCATTGGTACATAACGTAATATTTTACTGCTGGGTGATTAATAAAAAAGGAATAAAACTGCAAATGTCTTGGGTACATCATTTGAAAAAAAGGCTGTTCTACTTAGGGGTTAAGTAATTTAAAAAAAAAATCAATTCTGGGGGAAGATTTTGACTTAAAATGGAAGTTTACACATTCAATAAAAAAAACTGTCTTGATCTACTTTCCTTCACGCAGAGGCCGGATTCCCCTAAGAGAAACTAATATTCAGAACCTAAGATGTCTCTCACTTGAGGTAAGATAAAGAACTGTTTTGTTTGTGGAGGCAGTGGGAAAACGGCAATCCAAGCGGGCAATTTTTTTAATTTAATTTCACCACAGAATTGAAGAATGGGGTCTCTGAAGCTGAACCCCATTAATTTCAGCTCAGGGGACCCCTGCTTCCGGACATACTTATCTCCATAGGGGGTGCCGGTAACCGCTCCGCTCGCAGGGTTCATGTAATTGGAGAGTTTCAAAGCTCCCGGACCTTGCGGGCCAAAAGGAAGCTGTGACGTCATCAGGTTCAGCTTCCTATTGGAAGGTTCAGCTTCCTATTGGAAGGTTCAGCTTCCTATTGGAAGGTTCAGCTTCCTATTGGACTGCGTGACACAGGAAATTTGAACTTTGCCGCAATACCGGCACCCCCTTTGGAGATTTGTATCTCTGGAAGCAGGGGGTCCCTGAAGCTGAAATTGATGGGGTTCAGCTCTGGACACCCCCTGCTTCAAACCTATATTAAACATGTACTTTTAAAAGTGCATGAATTACTCCTTTAATCCAGTATTCACACATTTTACTCATTAGGATCCGTCATCTTTGGATAGGGTAATGCAAGTGTAGCCATGCCATCTGTGGCTACTAGTTTGCTTCCCTCCTGGCAGTAAACCCTGGTACAATCAGGTTGCCAGTAGTTGATATGGGGTTTTCTCCCTCCTTGGTATTGCACTTGAGTGACAGCGGGAGGCGGTGACATCAGGCCTGGGCATGACCAATCATGAGACAGACCTGGTGGTCTCCTCCTGGCTGTACTAAAGAGCAGGTAACGCCCAAATTTAACAGTGCCTTTCCCCACTTGAGGAAGGCAGGTCGCACATTGGAGAGGCTGAGTATTGGGCCTTCTCCAGTCCTCTTCCCTTCGAGGGAGAGTGAGTGTGGACCATACCTCTACCTCTGCTTAGGAGGTGGGTAAGAGCTAGGACGGCTGCGGGTGCCCCTGGCCGGTCCAGGGACCGTCCTTCATTGGTAGCTGAGAGAGACTGCATTGGGCAGAACATTTCCTTGTTACTGTGCTGTACAGAAGAGATAATAAACCATTCCTGTTGTTATACCTCCTGCCTGGTGCGTGACCTTACTGGGGGGAGAGGTAATAGTTCTGCTGTGGGAGATATACTTCAGTTCCTGGAGCCTATGGCAGATGGAGGCGCTGCACTGCTAAAGAGATATGTAGGGTATGAACCCCAGAAGCCTAGTCCTGTGTCCCCATTAACACCGGTGGACGACACAGCCCTCCTGTTACCAGCAGGTATCATGCACCACACGACCAGTAATGGCAAAATCTCCCACCGGGTGGGATAAACACTGTTACACAAATAAAAACTTCATCTGTGAGCACAAGGGTAATGACAATTCTAAGTTGCTAAAGAAAACCACTAGATGGATGTATTGTCAAGCATATTTCTTGTCTCGGTCTCTTTCCCAGTTTGATGCTGTGTTCACATCTTAACATACTGTTTGCTTGACCTTTTCCTCTGATATAAACCAGCTGGAACTGTGCAGATTGTGTAAACACAGTTTTCCATTTCTCCAACAGTGCACAGACTCCAAGAAACACATTCAGTAAACCTCATACAAACTTGCATTTGACTGGTACGTGTCCAAAACCGTATGCAGTATGTTCAATATAGTATATGATATAATGGCAGCAAGCAATGTTCAGGGATACACACTGATCTCTAATAAAGTTTGTTGCTTAGTTGTACAATTAGTGAGACACAGACAAAGAGCAGGACCACTAAATGTATCCTATACATCAATAAGAAGCAAAGAAAGTGTTCCCAGCACTCAATAAAAAAATGCGTAAATAAGACACTAAATAGTATGCAAAAAAAAAAATGTACTATCAAAAATATATACAGATACGGCAAACAATATGCAATGGACAATGATGCTATTCTAGTCTATATAGTCAAACCAGAAATGGTATCCAGATAACATACTGCGTGTAATAGGCAAAAAAGGAAGGAAGGGAGGTAATGGAAAACAAGGAGGGGAGGGGAAGGGATAAAACAGGGGAATTAAAGGGGGGCAACATAACATTTCGGGGCTCCTAGCCCCTTCATCTGGCCCGTTCCCAGAGACCAAAATTATCCTGGTACTTCCCTTACCCCTATAGAGCAAGAAATCCCTTGAAAAAAAACATTGACAAAGCTGAAATAACTCTGCAATGTATGTAACAATCTATCTACTAGTAATGTTTCAGTCACAATGTAGCAAATTTATCCAAAACACAAAGCTTAAGAAATCCTGCAATACGTGCAACAATATCTATTGGTAATGTTTCAGCCACAAGGTAGCAAACTTAACACACACCGATTCTAAACAACACTAATATACAGTGTTCGACAAACCTATACATTTGCACGCCCCGGGCGAGTGGATTTAACATCGTGGCGAGCTCATAATTGGCCCAAGCAGCACACTTGTGGTACTGTCAGGGTTGCCTAGACCTCCTGCCTAGCCATAGCTTCCTTGTCCACTGGGTGTGCTGCTGCCTTCTGTTGGCTCTGGGTTCCTCTGTCTGTCTGTCTTCTTGTTGCTCCTGTCTCTGTCCTTATAGCTTGCTTCCTGTCGGTTGCTTTTGCCTTTGCTTGAAATCAGACTCCTTCAGTGTTGCTCATATCTTTGATTCCTGATCTGTTCCAGTACCTGTACCTGTATTTGAGTCTGTTCACAGTAAAAGCCCTTGCTAGTAATCTGGCTTGTCCCTGTTTGTTCCTGCTCCCCGGTCTCAGTCCCTGCTCCCTGTTCTCAGTCCCTGTCCTGCCCGCCTGTCCTGTTCCAGTCTCCTCGTTGCCGACCTCTGCTTGTTACCTGACTTCGCTACCTGCCGCCTGCCTCGGACCCCTGCTTGTTACCTGACTTCGCTACCTGCCGCCTGCCTCGGACCCCTGCTTGTGACCCCTACTACGCTCGTGCTGTTCCGGCCACCGAGATCCTACCCGCCACAGGAGTCTCCCGTGACAGGTACTAGGTGGCGAGTAGATTTTTTTGTTCGGCGAGTAGATTTTTTGGTGATTTGTCAACCACTGCTAATATAGATACACAAGGGTTAATAATGTCACTAATGTCCAGGTAAAGAACAGCCCTGACAACACTTAAAGTCAGATGACCACAAACATTGAGATCCAAAAGTAAGAGTCCGAGAGCAGGCAGCAGAATGTCTGGAAGTGCAGGATGTCTGACATCTGACGTCTTGTTTTTTTTCAAGGGTTTCTTGCTCTATAGGGGTAAGGGAAGTACCAGGATCACTTTGGTCTCTGGGAACGGTCCAGAAGAAGGGGCTAGGAGCCCTGAAACGTTATTTTGCCCCCCTTATTCCCCTGTTTTATCCCCCTTCCCCTCCCCTCCTTGTTTTCCATTACCTCCCTCCTTTTTTGCCTATTACACACAGTATGTTATCTGGATACCATTTGTGGTTTGACTCTATAGACTAGAATAGCATAATTGTCCATTGCATATTGTTTGCCATATCTGTATTTATTTTTGATAGTAACATTTATTTTTTTGCATACCATTTAGTGTCTTGTTTACGCATTTTTCTATTGAGTCCTGGGAACACTTTATTTGCTTCTTATTGTTAACATAGAAGGAATCAGGGTCCCTCTTTTGTTCCTGTGCACCACACCAACATTAATTAATTAATTATTTCTATTGAGGTGCTGTTAATACCATATACTTTCTATACTATACATTAAGTTCATCCACTAATTTTACTATTTTTGTAAAATTACTTTTATTGACAGGCTTCACATACTGTATTTACAGCAGTAAAATTAAATCTTCACATACAGATGTTCCCCCTTTCAAAACATTAGGTCATGGATAACACAAATTTCTGCATGACTTGTGGCCCAAGTTATGGCACTTAAATGGAGCTGCTCTGAAAAATTGTGTTATCCATTTCCTGCCCTAATGCATGAATGGGTACAATAACAGGAACTACATTTTGTACACCAGTTTAACAAAGCAAGACAAGTATTCCTGTGCATTACAAAAGACCTACAGCATGTGTATCTTGTAACGAATAGACATATACATTTTAAAGCCTGTTTTTGTTTTCTTTTTCTTTCGTTTATAACTAGTGCTTTTTGTCCAAAGGGATTATGCAAATTAACCTGGTAACATAAACAAGCTTTTAGGCTGATGATTTATATCGAAATGGGTTTTAACAAATCTGCCTCATAATATTATTAGCATGTACTGTATTTTACAAGTATTTAGAGTAAGTTGAGTGTCTGAGCTACTGTAGTAATGTTTTAACCTAAAACTCACATTTTCCAGATTCAAACTGCTATCAAAATGTCTTTATTTGGTGATGTACTCAAATAGTATTGAGTAATTACTTGTGTACACTTTTGTAGCCAAAACATATTTTAAAGTATTGTCTGATAGTAGTGACAAAGAGATATTAAAAAGACACTAACAACAAAAAAACAGAGAAGACACAACTGCAACATATTCTTCAAACAAGGGGACATTCCTCTAATAAGAAATAGGACCCTGTAGGGATTGCACTACACACACTGGCAATCTTCAATGGTCTGGAAGTTATAGGCCTCCAATGAGCTGTGGGAAATATCAGGACCATCTGCAATCAATCTAGTAAATTAGGCCAATGTTGATGTCCTCTTCTGTCACAGCTGAACAAGCTGGAAGAAAACTCCTCTTTTTAGAGTGGATCAATATAACAGTCTTGGAAAAGAAGAATTTTGTGAACCAGGTATTTCAAAGTTGTTTCATTTCAAATGTATAAAATGTACTGTATAAGGGAATAATACATTATATGTTAGTTTTAGCTTAATTTCAGGTTTATTTGTAAGAGATGGTCTTCAACTACTGATCAAAGTGTGTATGCCCTCTCCACAACATTAATCATCAGCTTGGTTTTAGAACACAATGACTTAAACTGATTTTTAATTGCAGATCTGTTCTGGTTTAAGTTGTATAAAGGTTCAGTTATGTCAGAGCACTGGTTCTTACGTCCAAAGCTAGGTTCAAGAACTTCTGCCTGACTCTGCAATGTTTCGGCATTGCTCAAGGAGACATTTACTTTCAAGGAAGTAGGAGTAGCTTGAACATTTTAATATCTGCTTGTCTTTCTGATTCCAATGCTTCTAACTGATGCTCTTAATATTCTTTTCAAGCAAAGAAACCAGCATTAAAGTGGCTAAAGCTTTGTGTGAGGAAGGGCAAAATACTACTGAATACTTTTTGGCAATTTGGTTAGGATTAGAACCATCCATTGATTTGCTAAAAAAAAGATAAAGCGTTGATCTGTATTGTAATGCCTCTTCTTATATCATCTGTATGTTTTTTCGTATACAAAAATAGAAAGAAAAAGTCGGTGCACTGCTATCTGGTCAAAAAGGATCCAAACGCAATCAATGAAAAGCGTATTTTATTAATAAAATTCAGAAAGACACATGTCTATAGCGCTCTCTGACGTGTTTCATACTCGGCTGGCTACTTTGTTTTTGGGTAGACATGTTTAAAATGATAGATATCACATGTGCACTAATATTAACTATGCACAGCTTCAATACTAACAGCTACCCAGCAGAACTGACAGATTAGAAATTGGATTCTAAACACAGCTGTATGTTTCCAAATGTCTTAAGGGAGAAAATTTGGTCGTCTTTTTATTTATTTAGAAAAATGTTTTACCAGGAAGTAGAACATTGAGAATTACCTCTCGTTTTTAAGTATATCCTGGGCCCAGAGTTATAACAATACATGGTTCCATTAAATGAACAGGGTTATACAGTCAATTCACAGACATTTCATGGACAGAGAGTTGGAAAATTGGGTACAGGGGATAAAAGGGCTGGTGAGTTTCAGATTGGAATAGAGAAGCTTTAACATCACCAAACATCAGCGAACGGCAGCAAACAACTCACACCCTTTGGCTGCCCTTCTTCTGCGCCAAAGGCTGTCCGTCTTTGGGGCTACGCAGATGTACACTGAAGGGTATCAGATTAAGTGCAGCTGTGAATACCACGTTCTTTGTGTCCTCTTGGCTCATTAACATTCCAGTGGGTGTTTTGACGTTCCACAAAGTACAAACAAATGTTAACCCTTACCACACAGGTCCTGTGCAGAGGGGAGAAGCTTTTGGGGAGCCCCATCAGGTGTCCGGCCTTTGGTGCAATGCAGATGTACACTGAAGGGGTTCAGATTAAATGCAGCTGCAAATACAAAGTTCTTTGTGTCCTCTTGGCTCATTAACATTCCAGTGGGTGAGGTTGACGTTCCACAAAGTACAAGCAAATGTTAACCCTTAGCACGCTTGAACTGTGCAGAGGGGAGCAGCTTTTGGGGAGCCCCATCAGGCATCCGCTTTTGGGGTGACGCAGATATACACTCTGTTCACAGGAGTCATAGCATGAAGGATAGATAAAGGTCCAATCAATTGCAAATCGAGCTGCACTATCCTCCAAACGCATCCCTCTAAACTAGGCCATAATCAGACAGAGTCATCCATCAGAAACAACTGCACCGTGAGTCCAGAGGAAGAGATCTCAGAGCCAAGCTGCTTTGCTGCACTTGATGAGTTATTTGGTGGGTATACATGTGGCTGCTTGTTTATTTGTGGAGAAATTACAATCTCGGAGGAAATGTCACCATGTGGTAGGCTTCAGACTGTGTAATTGTCACGATAGACCAGAACTTTTAACACCAAAATACCCGGATCCTTTGATTGAGCAGAGCAAGAGATAAAATAAATTGTGATTTATTTACAGAATGAACACACAAAGCTTGGTTTACAATTACAACGAAAAAACACTTACTGGAATGGGTAAAACGAAATATCTTCTTCCCAAAACGAAATGTTGCAAAACAAAGTCTCTAGGAGCAATTTCCCAGGAGCGGGAGTTGCTCACGAAAAGAGCCTGAAACAGTCCTCTGTCAGCAGAGCAACTTGCCACTGCTGTTTACTCCGCCAGAGCTGCTTCTTTCGTTCTGTTCCCGTTCTGGATCATGGAACCTTAGTTCTTACGAACTCTTGAAACTTAGCTGAATGGTTGTTATGATGTTACCAATCTCTTGCAGCATGATGTATCTTAGGTGAATCTGTTACAGCATGATGACACACCTCCTGATGGGCTGCAAGGGTTCTTATAGGGTTAACATTCCTATACATAACTAGTGAAGCCTATCTCTCCGTGGGAATATTTCCGTCCCCCTATAATGGAGTTGCCAATAATTTTCAAACCTGGCAGAGGGGCTTCTCATTTTGCTCTGGCACATGCAAACTTTGCCCCTTTGCCGCTTAGCATATGAGACCCTGCCCCTCTTACCTGGTGCCGCTCAGTCTGGGCAGGGTGTCATCTTGCCAGGATGGCTTATTGAAGTTCTCTTTCTCTACCAAGCAAGCTAACAACTGGTTTAACACTTCCATATCCTGGACTGCCTTTGAAGCTTAGAGGGTGGAGTAGCCACTCTGTCTCCGATGCAAATTGATTTTTACCCCTACTGAACATTACTTGAACTTAAAAATATATAACTCTCGCCACCTTATATCTGTGAGAGATACACTGAGCCCCAACCTGGGTCCTGGGATTTGTTGGCATATACCGGGGTACCATGAATGGGATTGATTCCCCTGCCCGGTCTTACTATTCGTCTGTGCTGAAGCAGGGAGATTTGGCAGTGAGCTGCAAACTGCTTTCTAGGGAGGATTTTATCCGGTGGTCTGTGTTCCTCATGTCTTCAGGAATCTGGGGGGATTCCTGAGTACATGTTTTGGGGTAACCCGCAACACTGACCCCCCTCTACCCAAACACACCCTGACAACATTTTACCGTAAAAATCCCCCCTGAAACTCACACCCTGCACATCTCCGCTGGTTGGCACTCATGGAACAGTTAAAATACACATACAACTTTATTACAAATGCAGTTACAGTGGCAGCCGATCTGAGTCTAAGTCGGCTAGATCCGCAGTTCTCACATTATCCCGGTTATGTGCTTTTTTTTGTCGTTTTCGCCCAGAGTGAACTGCGTTATTTTCGCGCTCGTGATATTAGCATTCTATTCTCGCTGTCTGCAATACTGCAATGCCGTGTAAAAACTCAGGGGGGCGTTTGCGAGCTGTTGTCTTGGAAGTCAAATACCTTCACGGTTCAACCTAGGTCAGTACACAGTCTGTGTGTGCGCGCGCAGTAATTGTAAATTTGCATATTTAAAGTATACATGCATTTGCAGTGCTGTTCTACAGTACAGTATGTCTCATTTGAAAATTGTTGAAAAGCATAGGCGTGTACTATACTGTAACAGTGTCACATTTCGGCATATACAGCGCTCTCCCCTCGCACAGGATAATTAACTGCACTGCAGGGTATTTCAACTTCTTATGTTCTGTGCAATGCAGTACATCTCTCCCACACCATTCCTCTGAACGTGTGTCTGGTTTCAATCACATTCCTGCTTGACAGCAGGAATTTACTGCACATGCGCCTGTAATTTCGCCCACCACTGCTTGCTTGAGTGAGTGAATTTTTTTTTTTATTGTAATTTTTTTTTCTCCACAAGCCTGCAAAAAACCATCTTACTATATTACGATATTCAATCTGTGCTGTAGCTTTTGTCTGCGACCCTGTGCGTTTGACTGCACATGGTTGATTTGTGTGCTTTTTACGTAACGTATTTGGGGGTGTATTATTATGATGAACTGCCTTTTGAAATTAAAGTATGTCTTTAGCTTTGAACTTCATGCGGCTGTCTTTAATTTTTTGAATCTTGCCATTGTGTTCTTAATCCGTCCATAGCCGAGCTTCAAAGCCTCACTGCGCCTGCGTGTAATCTTTTTTCAGATGGGAGCTATTTAGCAGCTTAGCTGCTTACTGCGCATGAGTCACCCAACCCCCCCCCTCTCCACCGAGTCATTAATTTTCTGAATCTTGCCATTGTGTTCTTAATCTGTCCATAGCCGAGCTACAATACAAAGCCTCACTGCGCCTGCGTATAATTCTCTTTGAGACGGGAGCTTTGAGGCTTTGTTTACGGCAACATTTTGGAAAATCCCTTCTCGAATTTTATTTGCACAGAGCATCACCTTGATATTATAATAATAATAATAGCATGTTTTTGTATAGCGCTGTTAGTTACAGTATACAGTACGTAGCGCTTTCCAGAGAAATTTTGCAGGCACAGGTCCCTGTCCCGTGGAGCTCACAATCTATGTTTTTGGTGCCTGAAGCACAGGGAGATAAAGTGACTAGCTTTTTATGTACTGTATTTGGGGGTTGTATCTGGGGGTTTATTGATCAAATTATTATGATGAACTGCCTTTTGAAATTACTGTACTCTACTCTACAGTATGTAATTTCTTTGAACTGCTGCACAACTAATCCTTCATCCCTCCCCCACGCGCATACAAACTCTTTTCGACAGACACCTCCACAGAGTAATTCATTTTCTGAAGTTAGTCATTGTGTTTTTAATCTGTCCCTGGCCGAGCATCAATCACCTGTGTGTACTCTAAGCCTCTTTGTGATGGGAGCTAGCTGCTTACTGTGCATGAGTCACACAACCCCCTCTTCACAGAGTCATTAATTTTCTGAAGTTAGTCATTGTGTTTTTAATCCGTCCCTGGCCGAGCGTCAATCGCCTCACTGCGCCTGCGTGTACTCTAAGCCTCTTTGAGATGGGAGCTAGCTGATTACTGCACATGACTCACCCAACTTCCCCCCCCCCAAGCCTTTGAGGCTTTGTTTACGGTAACGCTTTGGAAAATCCCTTCTCGAATTTGAAATGTAAATCTGATTTGCACAGCATTGTGAGAATTGAAAGAAAAAAACCATTAACTGATTCATGTTGTTTTGTAATTCATTCTTATACTGTAGTGGTGGTGGTGGGGGGGTGGTTGTTGTCAATGATTATGATTATCAGGAATGTGAATAAATATTTATTTTATTTTTTGAGGAACAAAAAAACACAAATATTAAAATCACGAATAATACATAATGCAGTCTTTATTAAGTTCTTCTGGCAGATTGAAATTGGATAAACATTTATAAAACATTTGTAAAACATAGAGAAACATGAATTATGCACATTTATAAGAATATTATTTAATGATATATATATACCCTAATGTAATATTGTAATAATGTATAACGTAGTAATATTATTTTTTCCGTCTTTATCTTGTTCCTCATTCCATGTACAGTACAGTAGTTCATTGAGAGAGGAGAGGTTTTGTGTACATCAATACTGCTGTTTATATACTGTACATTTTACTGTACAAACAGATTAGACTGGACACAAAACCCACCTCCCCCCAGGCCACCCTTTTTTCCTGAAACGACAAGAAAACAAAAAATTAGTGCAGTTATGTGCGTAGTGTATTATGGCATTGTGTGATGTGTAGTACTACTGTAGATGGCTGGTGCTGCTTTCTCTGGAAAGAAAAAGATTGAGCAGTTAGTAGGCAGTTACTGGAACTACTGTATACTCTGACTACTGTTAAATACTATGTACTGTAACCTGATGGCTGGTGCTGCTCTCTCTGTAAAGAAAAAACTGTAACTACTGTATACTCTGACTATTGGGAAAGAAAAAATCTGTGCCATACTTACCTGTATCATACTGTACTTACAATACTACAGCACAGTACTACTTTCCTGATGCTTGCCCATTACGCGCGATCACAATGGGCAACATAGTGGCAATATGGTCTAAATATTTATTGCAGCATTCCACGGTGAGTACATCATTCCAAAAACTCATTATGCCTTTCAACAACTCATCCTTTTTGGAGAGTTTCGCCACTTTCCTTCAGCTGATGCCAGACCATTTAGATCGGATTGAAGTCTGGCGATCTGTCATTGGAAAAAAAGGACAATTAGTTTAAGAGATACAGTACACAGTAAAAACAGTGGTAAAAAAATGAGACACGGTTACCGCACTTACTCCGCTGGCTTCTTCACCCAGTTGATACCGCGCTCAAGGATATGCGCTGTTGATGCGGTGTGCTTCGGATCGTTGTCCTGGTAGAAGCGGTGACCATTCGGGAACTCGCGTGTGATGTATTGCACTATCTCAGGGACAATGTTGTCTTGGAAGAAAGCTTTATTCATGATTCCTATAGCAAGAAAAGAAAAGTGCTCAAAAAACTGTACAATAGTACAGTACAGTGCATACAGTAAGGCTACACTAGTAAAGTACAGTGCATAAGGCTACATTATATTTGATATATTTTACCTTCAAAGATGACAATGCATCCTGGTCCACGCCTAGAGATGGCACCCACACACATGCAGCTTCACGGGGTGTTTTGGCCGCGGCTTCAAAGATATGCGGCCTTTTTTGTGGAATGCAAAGCTTGCAAATCTCTCCAGCGACACAGTAGACTCATCAGTGAAGATGCAATCCTGGAAAGTTTCCCCACTGTCGATCCATGCCTGGGCCTGGACCACTCTTTTGATTTTGTTTGCGTCCCTTATCATGGGGTACGCTCTGTAATGACAAGGAATACATAATTTTAGCGGTACAGTACAGTTTCCTAAACAACACTTTTACCTCCTGTACTGTCCAGTACTAACCTCACACGTCCATATTTCCATCCAATGCTGCGTCTCATCTTCTTTATGCTGGTCTCGGATACAGTGAGATTGTGATTTTCCTGCAGAGTGTATTTGACCCTTAATGCACTCTTCTCATCATTCTCCTCACTTATTTTGTCCACCAGAAGAGTTGTCTCCCTACAATGTAAAGAAAATATATTGTTTTGTTAATATGCAGCAATATAAAAATTATATATACTGTTGTACTGTAATATAAATATAAAAAATATATATACTGTTGTAATATAAATATAAATATAAAAAATATATACTGTTGTAATATAAATATACAAAATATATATTCTGTACTGATATAAATATACAAAATATATATTCTGTACTGATATAAATATAAATATACAAAATATATATACTGTACTGATATAAATATAAATATACAAAATATATTTACTGTACTGATATAAATATAAATATACACAATATATATACTGTACTGATATAAATATAAATATACAAAATATATATACTTTACTGATATAAATATAAATATACAATATATATATATACTGTACTGATATAAATATAAATATACAAAATGTATATAATGTAGTAATATAAATATAAATATAGAAAATATATATACTTTTGTAATATAAATCAACAGAAATAACAAAAATATTCGATTTAAATTTAAATTAATTTTTTTTTGTTAAGTTTTATAAATATACTTACGCGTTAGTTACCCTTGGTGCCCTTTTGCGGTCTCTGTTTTTTCCGTGTGCATGATAGCTCACGGTGGTTGCTGGCACAACGAGGCCAGAAGTAGCTAACCAGCGTTGGATAGCAGCAATTCGGTGTCCGCTCGTGTACATCTCCTTAATTCGCATGCTGAGATCCTTGGAAATATTTGTAACAACCATTGCTGCGAGTAGAAAGAAATACAAACACAAGAATGTATATTTGATGTTTAGTCGATGTGTATTCAATGTGCAGTGAATCCACAAAATGGATGGTGTATTTATACGGTAATGACTCACATTAGAGTATGCCCACTTTCAACACCTGTACCTGGCCGTCATGCATAAAAGGTTTCACACTTTGCATAGCCCACCACTCGATGATCTTTATCTGAACTTGCCCTTGTCCAGATACTGATTACTGTATGCCATCTGCTTCCATGGAGCAACCCCGATTCTACGGACGCAGGAACCCACTCGCCTCTGTCGTGCCTGTCAAGCAGAAAAAGTGAAAGGCGGTTGCCGTTTCCACGCCAAGGCAAAAGCGACAGGCTAAGGCCAATAAAGAAAACCTTCTGCTGACCCCAAAGGCTAAGGGTTTTCATAGACGTCAGCCTTATGTCAAGAAGATATACGGTGATGTACTCTCGACGCAAAACGATTGGCAGCCAACCCATCGAATCCGCAGACCACTTCCTCACATACACTTGGACGACTCTGCCGCCGCTGTCCCGGAAATCTTCAGCCCGTCTTCTCCACCCCTCGTCCTCGACGCTGCCACCGCCCTCCCATAAACCCACAGGCTATCCTCTCCAGTTCTATCCGACGACGCTGCCTCTGAAATCCATGGGTCACTTTCTCCTTTTCTCTTAGACAACTCTGCTTCTCGCCCGGAAATCCAAAGGTCACTTTCTCCATCCCTCTTCGACGACGCTGCCGCTTCTCCTCTACCGGATATCCACAGGTCACCTCCTCCACCCTTCTTCGACGTCGCTGCCGCTTCTCCCCATGGAACCCCCATCTCATCCTCCGTTGCACCCATCCACCCAGATTTCCAGACGCCATGCACAAGAAGCAGCTCTTTAGACTGGATGCTGAATGGGATAACTGTGGATCTCCCCGGGAACTCTATTGTGGTAGCAAAGATAGATTTGCTTCTGGAGACCATGCTAAATGTGGATCAACGGATGATACATATGGATCAATGGATGGATCGAAGGATGGAGAAGATAGAGGCTGACATGCGGGAATACATTATTTGCTCGGTGTTAATGCCCCTGTTTCCCCAACGCTGAAGCAGGGGGGGTGACATGGTTGTGATGAATGGGACCTTTGACCCCCTTCCATCACCAAGCACACCCCCTCCACCAGAAAATGTAGTGTACATGTATGCCGTTGAGGAGGATATGACAACCCCGTCAAGACCACGCCAGGGGACAACACGGCGACCAAGACCGGAGGAAAGCTTCCTCCCAGACAACCTACCATCACCTGTCACCTCAAGCACACCCACTCCCAAAAGACCTACATTCGCTCGCATCGATACGGTGCCCGACATCACCCTGTACGATCTGCCACCGGCGCTCAGGGAGAAGTATAGGGTGAAGAGTGCTGGTGCACCCCACAAGTATGCCTTGTTACTTTTTAAGCACCAGGTTCCCTACTCGTTGTACTGCGACTGGGCCTTCAAAGTGAACTACGAAGGAAATCGCATAAAAAAGGCGCTTCCTGACAATTTAAGAAAGAATATTCTGGATGAAATGCGGCACTTTTATCCAATTACAGATCCTGTAATGAAAGGCGTTCAAGACTGCATTAATGGCGTTTTGCGCCATGCAAGGAATCGGCCATGGACGGACAATGTGGAGGACTTTCTGTAAGACCATACTGTTGTGCTGAACTGTATTGTACTGTACAGTACATGTTTTGACCTGCTGTACTTGAATAAAGGAGATGTTGTTGTGTGTTTTTTTACTTGTATTTATACAGAAATGTTTTAACTTGCTGTCCACACACAGGACCTGCACAATTCCAGTCCCTGAGGGCCGCAAACAGGCACGGTTTTCACGGTTTTCAAAGGTTACCCTGAAAACCCGCCCTGTTTGCTGCCCTCAAGGACTGTACTGGTGCAGACTGTTTTGCACACCATCCCACTGTACAGTATATGTTTTGAATATTTATGTTTATTTTATGAATAAAGAATTTGTTTTTAAAACATGTGACTGTAAACCATACTGACTGACATAAATGTTTTCACAACTGTAGCAGTAAACCATACACCTGTTGATGTTTTGAATTGCTGTGCACTTAAAATGTTTCTACATTGTACAGTATTTGTAAATAAATGTTTTTGTACTTACTCCACCAATAAAAGAACATGTTTATTATTTTACATTGTTCCATTGGCTCCTTTGCTACTGTAACAAAATACAGTGTTTCTAGACTGTCGAGGCATACTGCACTGTATACTGTAGGCATGCTCAGTATAAGAGTAGTAAAAAAAAATAGAAGACACATACTGTACTGTACTGTATGTACTGGCACTGTAATACATGTAGAATACTGTAAATGCATAGTTTTTATTTTTTCGGGTTTATTGCACAGTATACTGTATATAAAAAAGTATTGTATACTGTACGGCCGGAAAACATCAGCATACTGTTTCAGGTACAGTATTCTTTCCTAATCAATAACAACGGCAACTAAACTGTACACTCCGGTACGTGGCTTTTTAAATCCGATTCAGAAATGTGCAGGCATTGTTACACAAAGCGATATTAGCCATAGAAATCCCTCCATTAGCCGTTTTCTTTTCTGAGGAAAAACAAAAAGAAAAGTTTTACTGTAATGGTCAGCCCCCTAAAGACGCTCCCAGCTAGTCCCACCAATAATTTTCTCGGGGGGCGTCTCCTGTTCACATGCGCACGCGCCTACCGTCGATGTAATGACACGCATATGCGTTTCAAGAAGGTTCCAATGCACATGCGCCTAGCATTCCACCAATTGTTCAGTATCTGCAGTATCTGCAGTATCTGCAGATAGTTTGCAGCGGGACTAGTCCACCTGTAGTCAGCTGATGAGGCTGGAAATTGCTTAGGTACATGCAAGCTACATCGAAACTGCACGCGAAATCCGGCTCAGGCTTGCTGGATAGACAGCAAGGGTTGTTACTGACGGTGGGACCGTCATTGGAAGCCGTTGCTAGTGTACTGCTTGGCAGCGACTGTCATTTCTTAGTTGGTTTTAACATGACCCTTCGCCTTTTGCCGTCATCGTGATCATAGATACAGGAAAAAGCCGGTGATACACACCAATACCCTCCAAGAAATTGTGGCTCAATACGATAAAAACAGGGATCGCTACATAACCTTTTCCTTATTGCACGCTTCCACGTATGAGGAGCTGGCGAAAATTTGTAAAAGTCATAGTTTTCGATAAAATACTGATAAATTTGAACAACTGTTGCCATGTTATCCTCTGTTGCATTAATCACGGCCCATATCAAATACGCGTAACTTCTGTCGGGTTTTTGGAAAGCAGGCTGCACTTGAACACTCATGGCGGGCGGCGGGTCTCTGGAGAATACTGTAACCGAAACTGGTCTTTGTCTTTCTTTAATATGAAAAGCCTAAATTGATACATTTTTGCAACCTCTTCCTTCAGTCTCAAGGCCAAGTTAAAATAGCACACTGTGGTATCTTTTTTACACAAAACACCTGCAAGTCGACACATTACTGAAGCGCATGCGCATTACAATTCATGAATATCTGCCATCTGGCGGACACGCGAAGAATTGTAACCTAATAAATCCGAACCATTCTCAATAAACGCATCAACCGCGCGTCAACCGCGCATGATCCATGGTTGAGAACGCAAAATGAATGCGGCATGCTCCAGGTGAAGTGCGTCGCATTCCAGGAAAAAGCCAGGGAAAAAACGGCGATGTGTTAGACTCAGATGAGCCGCAGCAGTACATGCCATGATTGGGTTGAAGAGCTGACAATCACAATTCCCCCATATGGCTCAGGGGCACCAAGCCAGGCATAATACTTTTATTATTATCCCTTCACCGTCACAGTAATAAACCATTGATGGGAGGCCATAATCCCACAATAGACTTCAGCAGAAATCTTTTAAGATAACCTGTATTCCCTAGTCGACTGAACCAGCAATTTAGGTCAAGAATGGCAATAGAGTACTTTGGCAAGATGGCCTCTAGGCGAGGTCAGAAAATAGTCCACATGTGCATTTTTAGGGTAAACCAAATGTTGAGTGGTTTTATTTCTCCACAACACAAAAACATTTGGGCACACTGTCCCTTTAAGGCAAAACAAAACACATAAAAAGAACACCTACTCCCCATGGGGAGATCTTGCTAAAAATTCTAGGCCCTATCTATCGGCTGGCTGGCTTTGTCAAGTTCCCAACTGCTAAACATATACCACAATAGTTATGAAACAATATTAAAGTCCTTACTGTATCTTTGTTTGGGAATCTCTGTCCCTAGAGAGAGTTTAGAAAATCCTTCTGAATAGGAGCATGCGCAGGACAGCTCTGTAGTCTGTGTCAGCCTCCTTATCAAGTTTGTTGTTAGCTGTCTCAGCTTACTTGCTGATTGCCCAAGTATTCCTACTGGGTTAACATTCTAAGTGCTGGATGAAGGACTCAGATGTATGTTTCCCAGATATAATTATTAGTACCTGACTTCACTCTGTCAGAAGTACGAGCAGCCAGGCTTTGATATTAAGTCTCACTAATGACTTATTTAAAGCAGTCATTCATATTTGAAACCCAACCTCCTTCTATTCTCCTTCCCCTCCGGCTAGGAACACTGGAAAACTTAAATTAAATATTGACTAAAATTGTACCCTTTCAATTATATAATTATTGCTGTGTATTATGTGCCCTATAGGTTACCACTGTATTCACTGATGTGGTTAAATGCCTAATTACTATGCTTTCAGGAATTTTTTCATATATTCTAAGCACAATCTATTGCTTCTTGCTACTGGTCCTCTAATTCAGATGATATTGACTTGTTCTTGATACAGTATGTCTGGGAAATAACAATGGCAACCATCCTTGATGTTACTGTGACATACAGTAGTACACTCCCCACACTGAGGTGGATAGAGGGTGCAACTTTTTCTTTATTTATGCCCCTGTTTTAATTTTTGTTAGTCATCAAACTCTGTCATTGCTGCATAAAATCCAGTATTGACAGACTGGCTTCACCATGAGACTTTATGTGAGTATTTTTTTTTAATTGAATCCCACTGCATTATGGCTTGGATAAAGAAGACATGGAAACCAAATGTAGACTCCAGGCTCATGATGACATTGAATCAGATTAGTAAAATGGCATATAAAAGGTACATTATACTATAGAATCAGCATCAAATCCGAATAAGCATAGTTGAACCTGAACCTGATTTGTTCTAAGTTGCTATAACAGCAATTTAATGAAAGGAATATATAAAAAGGATCTCTTATGTGGCACTTCTTATGTGGTTTAATTCTGTAGTGTGGGTGGAAGCATGAAAGGTAATACTGTATTTTTTTCCTAACATGTAGAAAAGAAGTAAAAAGGGAGTGAGGTAGCCAAGCACAAGAAAATAAAAAGTGGCTTTAATATATGTCCAGAAAAAACAAGACTGGAAACAGATGAAGAAAAAAAGAATTAAGGAATATTTCTGAGTATTTTTTTAATCATTGCAAATTGTGCAACTGTTTATTATATGAAACACAGGTTAAAAACCATTGAAATAAGAAAACAGTTGAAGCAATGAGCTTGTAACCAAAGATTTCTATGTGCACACATCCTGACTATGTTTTTAATATTTTTTTTCTTATATAGCACTGTACAGTACATAGAATTTTGCAAGTACTGTCCCAAAGAGCTTATGTATGTATGTATGTCTTTATTTATATACTGTAGAGCCATTAATGTACATAGTGCTTCACGGTAGTAATATACGTGCCAATCATATATATAACACATAATACAAATAACAGGTCATGGGAACAAGTGCTTCAGACATAAAAGTAACATTTAGGAGGAGGAGTCCCTGCTCCGAGGAGCTTACAATCTAATTGGTAGGTAGGAACAACATACAGAGACAGTAGGAGGGCATTCTGGTTAGTGCGTCTGCAGGGGGCCAAGCTTTATGTATCACGTGTCTAGTATTATCCACGGTGCTACGCATACAGTATGCTTCTTTTGCAACCGTGTCTTAAGGTGCATCTTAAAGGTGGAAAGAGAGGGTGCTAGTCGGGAATTGATGGGTAGGGCATTCCAGAGGTGTGGGGCAGTCTGTGAAAAAGGTTTAAGGTTGGAGAGGGCTTTAGATACAAAGGGGATAGAGAGAAGACATCCTCGAGCAGAACGCAAGAGTCGGGATGGTGCATAGCGAGAAATTAGGACTCAGATGTAAGGAGGAGCAGAAGAGTGTAAAGCTTTAAAACTGAGGAGGAGAATTGAGTGCCAGATGCGGGATTTGATAGGAAGCCAGGAGAGTTATTTCAGCAGGGGAGACGCTGAGACAGATTTAGGAAAGAGTAGAGTGATTCTGGCAGCAGCGTTTAGGATAGATTGTAGGGAAGACAGGTGAGAGGCCAGAATGCTGAACAGCAGGACATTACAGTAATTGAGATGGGAGAGAATGAGGGCCTGCGTTTTAGCAGTCGAGCAACAGAGGAAAGGGCGTATCTTTGCAATATTGCGGAGGAAAAAGCAACAGGTTTTAGAAACGTTTGGAATGTGAGAGCAAAATGTGAGAGAGGAGTGGAGTGTGACCCCTAGGCAGCGTGCTTGGGCTACTGGGTGAATGATAGTACTTCCAACAGTAATGTGGAAGGAGGTAGTAGGGCCAGGTTTAGGAGGAAGTATGAGGACCTCTGTTTTTGCCATGTTAAGTTTAAGTCGGTGGAGGGCCATCTAGGATAATATCGCAGAGAGACATTCAGAAACTTTGGTCTATACAGCAGGCGTAAGGTCAGGGGTTCAAAAAAATTTTTGTGTGTCATCAGCATAGAGGTGATATTTGAACCCAAGAGAGGTGATTAAGTCACCTAGAGAAAGTGTGTACAGACACAAGAGAAGAGGTCCCAGGACAAAGCCCTGGGATAGCCCCACAGAGAGATTGATGGAGGAGGTGTTAGCAGAAGAGTCACTGAAAGTACGATGGGAGAGGTAAGAGGGAGATATAGAGTTTTGTTATGAATATCAAGAGTATAGAGAATGTGAAGGAGAAGAGGGTGGTCCACGGTGTCAAATGCTGCAGAGAGGTCAAGATATATGAGCAGAATATAATGACCCCTGTCTTTGGCAGCATGGAGGTCATTAGTTATTTTAGTGAGGGCTGTTTTAGTGGAGTGAGCTGTGCGGAAGCCAGATTGTAGAGTGTCTAGGAGAGAATAGGTGTTCAGAAAATGGAGCAAGCGAGAGAATACAAGTCGATCAAGGAGTTTAGAAGCAAAAGGCAGGAGGGAGACAGGTCAATAGTTAGAACAACAGTTAGGGTCAAGCTTGCTGTTTTTGAGTAATGGTACAGTATAACTGTTGCATGCTTGAAAAAGGAGGGAAAGGTACCATAGTAGAGGGAGGAGTTAAAAATGTGTATGAGTGTAGGGGTTGTAGTATGAGCAAGAGGTTTTAGGAGATGGGAGGGAATGGGGTAAAGAGGGCATGTGGTAGAGAGAGAAGAGGAGATCAGCAGTGACACATCTTCCTCTGAGACAGCAGAAAAAGAGTTGAGGAAGGCAGGAGGAGAGTTAGGAAGTGGTATAGGATGGGAGGAGGAAACAGAGGGGATGTTCTGACATATATATTCCACCTTTTCCTTAAAATAGTCAGCAAAGTCCTGTGGGAAGATGGAGGATGAAGAAGAGGCAGCTGAGGGTGGTTTGAGTTGAAAGTCAAAGACAGAGAAGAGTCGGCGTAGGTTAGATTTGTGATTGTTGATTAGTTAAGTAAAGTAGGTTTATTTAGCTTTAGAGAGAAGGGAAAAAGAACGCTGCGACGTTCGAAATGCATTGGATGGGTCTTTTGCCACATTAAAGTGCCCTTTTAATCATTTTTTTGTTGTGGTTTCTTCCTGCTCCGTTTGTGCTGGTGCGCTTTTTGGTTTCCCTTTTCCCTGTATTGCATTGAGTAGCTGCACAGCCTGCCTGCCTGCCCTACCAGGATGTGAGTATTTGCATATTTTTCAGGGGAACCTGCCGATGAGACAGATGGTGAGTGGGTTGCACCACAAACAACCTGTCTTCAGGAGGATAGTACCCATTATATGACACAATAGGTACTATCAATGACATCAATGTCTCTAAGCCTGCAAAAGCACACAAGGACTTTCTGAGGAATTAACCCATCCACTGCCAGCACCTAACAGGACTTACACTGGTAGGGCCCAGGAAAATAAGTAGCGATCAGGAGGCTATGCTACGTAAAGATCAGAAACTTTGTGAGTTGTGTGGAAACACGTCATGCCACGTGTCATGTACGGCACACATGTGAGCATGTGACCTGCATACGGGACAAGGGTTAATACAAAGGTTGCAAGCTGGCCCACTATTCACCTCTGCAAATGTCGCTCAATTGTACAATATCTCCCCTCAATCTGTTTCCACATACTATCTGTCACAAACAGCACACAAGTGAGAATGTGACTTTGATATGCAACCAGGGTTACTACACATGGCTACTCCAACCAACTCAACTTTCTCTTCCGCAAGGTACTTTCAATGAATTAATATTAACCCCTTACTCAATTGCAATCATATCTATATGCTTCCACCATCTGTGAAATTATGCAAATAATGTAAATTAAAATATCTGCCAGGGTCTCAGGTCCCGGTTTATAAAGATGTCAAGAGAGCAATATTTGAATCCCATCTCTGGCAAAACAACTGACCTTATCTCATCAGCCCCATACAACACATCTTGTACTTTTAGTGGGCCATACTTGATAACCCACCAAAGTCCTCATTGAAGCTCAGGACAGACCCAGGCTCATCTGTTATAAAATCAATATATTGTATTTTTTTTGAACAACCGGTAACCACATTAATCCCTGAAGCACCATAGTGATTAAAATACATATTCCCATCATTTCTATGACACCATGATCAAAAGAAATCTATGAGGACCTCAGAAAAACAGTTATTGGTATTTATCAGTCTGAAAAGGATCACAAAACAATTTCTAACGATTTAAGGCATTACCAATCCACTGTCAGACACATAGTCTACCAATGGAGAACGTTCAAGACCACAGTCACTCAGGAGCAGTCGTCCTAATAAAATCTCTCCAAGAACAAACCGGCAAATTATACTGAAGACACAAATAAACCTTGCAGTAACAAACAAGGATCTGCAGGGCACTCTTCCTTGACTAATGGGAGTGTTCATGACTCAACTATCAGAAAAAGACTGAACAAGAATAGTGTTCTTGGATGGATAGCTAGAAGAAAATCACTGCACATAGATGGCCCACAACAGTTCTGGAATAATAATAATAATAATGTTATCTCGACAGGTGAGTCAAAGGTAAGCTTGCTATCATTGACACAACTGCATTGTATCAGAAGATTCAGAGGGAACGGCCGGCCAGTGCTGGAGTTGGGCCCGACCTGTGGCTGGGACCCAGCTCCCCGGGGACACCAGCTCTGCATCCGGATGCTGAGCATCAGCTTTCCCACCCAGTAGATGACCTCTCTCAGCTGCTGTTTTGGCCTCCCATGTAGGCCCCACCCCTGCACTGTAAGGTGCACACGTGTGTGATGTGCAGGGGGGGAAGATATGCGTGCTGTGCAAGGGGTGTGTGATGTGCAAGGGAGAGATATGATGTGCAAGGGGGGTGTTATCTGCATGGGGGGATGTGATGTACAGGGAGGGGATGTGATGTGAAGGTAAGGAATGTGATGTGCAGGGGAGTATTGTGATGTGCAGGGGGTGATTTTTGTGATGTGCAGGAAGGTGATATGTGTGATGTGCAGGAGGGGGTGATGTGTGTGCTGTGCAGGGTGGTGATGTGTGTGATGTGGAGGAGGGGATATTGTGTGTGATGTGGAGTGGGACTATTATGTGTGTGGGAGAGAGGTGGGGGCATGCGTAAGAGAGGTGGGGGAGTTAGGGGTGGGGTGTGTGGGAAAGAGATGCGTGGTACAGATAGGAGGGGTTTCGCAAGGCCGTCGACACTGGGGGTGGGTGGGGGAGTGGGAGAGAGGTGGAAGAGTTGGGTGTGTGAGAGATAGAGGGGGAGTCTCTCAATGCTGCAGAAACTATGGGCAGATAGGGTATGGGGTGGGGGACCCAGTGGAAAATGTAGTCCTGGGCCACAGGAAAGCTGTCTGGGGCCCTGGAGGAGAATGTCAGGGCATCGGTCCGTGAGCTGAAAATGTTGTGGCAGGACTTGAAGTGAGCTGCCCATGCACGGATGCCCTCAAATGTCACTGAGTTTAAATCATTCTATAGGGAGGAATGGGCCAAAATTCCTCAAAACCATGGTGTGAGACTGACCAGCAGTTACAGGAAATACATACAGTAGTTGAAGTCATTGCTGATCATGGGGTTGCCACCAGGTACTGAATCTAAAGGTTCACATACTTTTTTTACACATGTATATTGAATGTTGAATCATTTGGGGATAAATGAATGTTGAAAAAGTATCATGTTTTTGTGTCATATGTTTGATCAAGTTTTCTTTATCTATTATTAGGATTTAGATTAAGATCTAAAAACATTTTAGGTTTAAAATATGTGAAATATTTGAAAATTCTAAGGGGTTCACAAACTTTTTCTCGCCACTGTGTGTGTGTGTTTGTGTATATATAAAATATATATTATTATAAAATATTACAGTATATAATGAAACAATAAAAAAAGGGGGGTGCGGCACTCTGGTAAAAAAAAGTGAAACATGATTTATTGATATAGTACATCACTATTCTAAATTTCAACCCCTTACGGGACCTATGGCAAGAGTATATAATGTATATTATTTTTAATAAGAATAGTTATTGTTTCCTCAATATACTGTATGTATTTTTTGCTGAGGATGGGAAATATAAAAGTAATGTTTTCTTATACGCTGTAGAGGCATATGCAGGGGGAACTTGGAACCTGTTTGCAGACTAGCTTTCTGAGCAACTTAACCTTTTGCATGTAGTATTTAGACAGTTATAAATGTGAACATCCAGATAGGAGGGAAAGCCCTCATTACTGGTGTTAGGGTGTTGGCAGTAATACAGAACACGATAAAATCCTAAAACTTAAAATTGGTCAATGGTTCATGCTAACGTATAAAGAACAAGATTGAAATCCATGTTTCTGAACCAGGTTCCTTTGTTAATAAGAAGTGCCTCAGACTAATCTGAAGGATAATAAAAACAGATGTGATTTTGGTATTATTGATTTTGCATTGCATTTAAAATATCGGATAGCTAGTAGTAAAATAAATTGGCAAAATACTAACAGTAAATGCTATCTTTGTACTAAATTTTGATCTCTCTCCATTATTCATTGACATGTTTTTTTCTTACTGTAAGATTATTTTGCAATCCCCTGCAATTTGATAAATCTAATTAACTCATTGCTCTGCATCTATGTTAAATGTAAAACGATTCTTGATCAGGTATTTTAGATTTGATGCAGATTGTTAACCAGGAAAGTTTGTAAAGGTATATAGATTTGTTGTTTATTCATATTAACAAGATTATATAATGAATTTCAGAAAGTGTCGTGCTAGTTATAGTTAATATTAGAGAACAATCATTTTCAAGCTGAAGTTATAGAATGTTACACATAAAACAAACTGTGATTGTATACTTTTCCTTATAACAGGGTTATCCTGAAATCCTTCTTAAAGCAGTGGAGAAATGGGAGTGAAACAAAGAGCTGAGAATTGCGTCTGATTCAGTATCCTGGAATATAGTTCACCACAAGATGAAACATTTAAGATAAAGTCAGTAGAATTGAAGTGCACAGTGCAAATAGAAAAAGTTATCTTAAGTATGAGGAAGGGCTGAAGTCATGAAGGCCACTGTCTAAGAGACCACACATGCTCTGCTCCAATTAAGCAATTGATCAGTGTCCATTAGCAAAGGGGTGCGCAAACTGGGGGGTGCTAGATTTTCGGGGGGTGCAGCAGTAATAGAGGTCCTGCTCTCTCCCCTAAGGCATTTAAATTAAATGCCGGGGGAAAGCGTGAGGCCTCTATAACACACTCCCTTCCAGCGATGCATCATCATGGTAACCCTGCATCAAATAACGCAGTAGGGTCACGTGGCGTCAAGTTACCATGACAACGTGACATCACATGACCCCACACATCATTTCACTCCATTCATCTAATCTCTGGGGGCCCCCTGCCTCTGGAGAAATGTACCTGTAAAGGATGTGTTGATATTTTCTGCTATTTAAAGCCCCCAGTCACATGGGCCAATAGGAAACTGCACCGGATGACATCACGCTTCCTATTGGCCCACAGGATAAGTAAGCTTTGCACACACTATGAAGGTAAGTATCTCCAGAAGCAGGGATTCCCCGGAGCTGATATGAATGAGGTTCAGCTTTGGAGACCCCTGCTTCAATCCGGTATTTTAAAAAAATTAAGAAAACAAAAAGCGGATTAGATTGCTCCTTTAAGAGACCAGCATACATGTATCTGTTTTGCACATCTCTCTGCAATATTATTGCAAGAATACAAACAGAAAACATATTCTAAGAATAATAAATTGGTTTGGTTAATAGGCGAGTTATGCTAGGGATGACCAAGCAGTTGGAGATGACCAACCCCCCATTTACCATATGTAAATATGGTAATCTATAACTACCATAGTCTATAACTCCATGTCTACACCATATTGGTATAAGTGGATTTCTTGGCCATTACCAGATACTCACGGTTTAGCTGTGGTCATCATATCCTTATGCTTGCCCTACATATAGCACATATTGTCCTCATCTTTGGTGGCCCCTCTTTTGCAACCTTCCCAACGTTTTACTAATAAGGCAGACCGGGACAGAGTAGGGTTGTTTACCTATTTTCACATTTTATATCAGGTAGCCCCTATTTTAGGCAACCAGTTACCAATTGTTTCTTTAATTAACCAATTATTGGTATTCTATTTGATATTTCCTGGGCAGACCTAGCCATAGTACAATAGCTGCTTCCCTGCTACCCATCTTCCCCTATGCAATAAAACCTTGAGTCCAGCACATACCGTATGTTACAATGTTAACTTGCTCATTCCCTTCCTTTAAACATAACATCCTCACACACTTGAATCACAATTGATTATATGAGTCATTGTCATTAGTTCACTACAAATGATGGTTAAAACCATACACAAATTGAATAATGATTATGCTCTGTAGGATTTTTGCACTTATTTGTGATGATAGGTATTGATATGATTTTTTTTCGGATTTGTTTCCTGTTACTTGTCTTTACGTCTCACAGCGGCGGCTCCTTCTCTTGTATAGCTACATACACAAAGTTTAGTTGCTGCAGCGTCACAGACTGCCTTTCACAGATCCAGAAGGGCCCATTTTTAAGGATACTGAATTGTTATTATCATCATTAATTTGTAAAGCGCCAACATATTCCGCAGCGCAGTACTGTGGGTGTTCAGAGTGACATACAAATAAAAACAAGGTATAGTCATACAGAAGTTAATAAGGGCTCTGCTCATGAGAGATTTCAATCTAGGGGATTGGTTTAACTAACTTGTTTTTTTGTGTATTACACATTTGTTTTCATTATCGTAACCCTGAAGATACTGTATCCTGTAAGGAGACCTAAACATTGGTCCTTTTTTTTAAATTATTATTATAACTCAAATTTTATTGAAGTTTTTCACATGCAGCAGTACATAGTTTCATATTCATGGAAATCACAACTGTTGTACAAATAATATACATATAGAAATGATCATCAGACTTGTAAGGAAAAGAAATTTTGAATCTAAATCAGGAGGGGTGGGAAAAGTTGGGGGTAGGGGGGGGAGTTGATCCTCTGCTTATCAATCGTCTGATCCACGCTTCTTCTCTTCCAAAATTCTAGAGCACATCTCCCACGTGGCCAGACCTACTGATCTCAAGCCAAAGGACTAGCTGATGCCTTCTGGCTATTGTATAGCTTTTTTTTTCTCTTTATGCTGCAGAGAGAGTTATCTCCACTTTTGTGTTTCTCCCTGGTATTTTTATCCAAAATATTAGTCTTTTGTATATATGTTAAATAATGGATTTTAATTATATCAGTGAGTGGCCATATAGGGATTATTCCCTAGGATTTAATACTTCCTAGCCCTCAAATGTTCATAGTGAGTGCATATACAGTAGGTCCCTTCCTTCCCCATGTCCTCCGTTGCCAGAAAGAATACAATCTAATGGCCCCTAACCCCTTAATCACCAGAACGGTTAATAACCACTATAGTAATTAAGGGGTTAACCCCATCCCCTTGTAGCCAACCGGGAGGCCTAACCACCCACCCCGGACCCAATATACCAACCCTGTACCCACTGATTGGCATAGTGGTACATCATACCCATATAATATGGGCATGATAAGCCACTATAGCACTCAATGGTCACCCTCATAAAAAAGCATGAATGCCAAAATCAAACAATTATCAAACATATACACAAGCACATTAACACCATAATTCAACCAATAAAAACACTAGCCAACATATGAAATAAATACAAGCACTAACCAAAACAATGAATTATTTTAACCAAATCAATGAATTAATAAAACCACTATCCAACACCAATTAAAAGCAGGAGCCAACACAAGAAATAATTTATGAAAAACGCTAATCAATCAGATAAAAAAATATAAACAAGCCAGCAAAATGAGAAACAATTAAATCCCAAAAAATAAACTGAAATAGAAAAAATAACACTTAATAGAAGCAAGCATTTGCCAAAAAATACATTGGCTAATACTGTATTTATTGCCATGACGATGTGTCGATGGAAGCCAAAGTAAGGGAAGTTACAGAGGCTTTGCGTAGTCCCCGGTATTTAATGTAAATGCCTTTGGGGAATCGTGGGGCCTCTGTAACCACCGCACCCTCCGGCACCGAGTTTGTGCACCCCTGATCTAATCCACCATCAATCTGTCTGTCTCTCTGTTTATCTGTCTCTCTCACACTCTCTATTTCACACACACACACACACACACACACACACACACACACACACACACACACACACACACACACACACACACACACACACACACACACACACACACACACACACACACACACACACACACACACACACACACACACACACACACACTCCCTCTCTCTCTCTCTGTCACTCTCTCTGTCTGTCCCTCAATAAAAGATCTGGCAATTAAAAGACCATTCAAAGGAGTTATCAGAAGTGCTTAAGCTAATAGAAGACAGCTAAACACAAAATAATTAATGCAAATAAAGTTTATGTGCAGGTACAAGGGATTTGGGGAGGTCTGTACCATGCACAATCTGCCATCTCATAAAGTATTTAACATTAGCCAGGGTAGTTCATATCTATCATTCACAGGCAATGATTCACTAGCTGGGAAGCTAGGAAGCTAGGAATCCAACTATCTGCGATTCTCATTTGCACACATGGTTGTTTTGAATAATTGAGCATTTGTTTATGCAGCTTTTATGCAGAGGATTCCAGTTGATACAAAGTAACATGCCACCCAGATTTTAGCTATCGGATGGAACAGCTGTTGAACTTGATTTTTATTAAGAGTGGGTCGGTGGGAGTGCTAGAATTCCATATGTCTTTCTAGTTTAGAATTCTAGGAAATGCATTGCAGGGGGTTTCTGTGGTAGTTAGATGAGGTGTACGATGGGACTTATATGTTAATCGCTTTTTTGGTTCTTGCAATATTTGTATTTTCTTTTAGCCAGTTTCTAACAAAAAAAAATGCAAATATGGCCGTGGTGTCACCAAGAGAAAGTCGCAATATCATTTGCTGATGACAATGCAGCTCTGTAATGGCTGTTGGCGCAAAAAATGTTTTTGTCTCAATCAAGCAAGAATAATTGGAAGCAAAAATATCTTATGAACTGGGGTGTCAATGGAGGTTGGGTTACTAGTGATTGTCTATGGGGGACCTACCAGTGCAGGTAAATAAAATAATACATTGGTACCGTTATATTGTAACGCTTGCGCTCACCACAAATAAGGCGGGACCCCGGTACTGACATGGGAAAGTACAGAACTGTGCACCCGCAGCAGCTGGGGCACGCCTGGAGGGTGGATAGTCAACGTAGCCGGGTCTTGGTTGGAGAGATTGGGTTAATCCAGATACTTGCCGGAGTCCAGGGGCAGAGCCAGTAGAATGGTCGATGTCCGTTGTGCCATGGTCAAGGGTATGAGCCGGGAGAGTAGTAGTATATCCAAAGCCGTTGTCAGGGAGGGAGAGGTGCGGGTGGTCAGGGGCAAGCCGGGGTCGTTATCCAGAGAGGGTCCAAACGTCAAGCCGGGTCGGTACATGTGAAAGCAACTAGAGAGGGATAGCAAGGCATAAGACAAGGCAAAACAGAACGCAGGAACACAAGGCTACACAGGTTATGCTCGGCAAAGTAGGAGAGAATGAGCAAGGCATTTAAAGCAGACAGGAACCAATGACGTAGGGGGCGGAGCAGTGGCGCGGCCTCTGCGTAGGCAGGGATAGGCTGCAGGAGACAAGTAAGCAGAGATACTTGCCACGTGGCTGGGGAGTGGTGCATGACGTCACGTGTGCGCTCCATGCGAGAGAGGCGCGACACGACCGGGGGGCGGAGCCAAGCTCTGTAGCACAATTAGAAGAGCTGCGTGTGTGCGCTCTGTAAACAGAGCTGGGGACTGAGAGGCAGCCGGTAAGGAGGGAACATGCCACGGAGGATGTGTTCCCCGATTCCTTATATATACAAAGTATATCTATTATATATTTATAATATCAATTGTTAGTCCAAATAAAAAAGGTATCGCCTAATACTGAAGTACTCATAAACTCATGCACTATCGCAACTGGACTAACGCCTCTTTTACTTAATTCAAAGTATAATAAATTTGCATTTTATGGTTTCAGAAGAGTTCCTGCTCAATTTGTAAAGCCTTGCAGACTATTGCTTGTCTTTCATGTTTATCATCACAAAGGGGATCTGTAGATGAGTTTTGGGTTAGTGTAATAAACATTAGCATCAGGATATGCAAATGCAAAAGAAATGTACTGTACAGTATAAACATAATACATATCTGTGATGGTGAAGAGGTTACCAGGCTCACTAATAAAGGTTAAGCCCGATTGGTTACCTCTGATCCATATTTTGTAACAATAATTAGTTTGTGTTTTTACCTTTCCAGGGATGCCAGCTAGCGATTGCCAGGGATTGCTGTGGTATGAGTTTCGGGGGGAGGGGGGATGTCACGGAGAAAGTGTTGTCAGATTGTGTCAATCTAGTCAGGGTCCAGAGTTGCTGGTTCCCCTAAAAATGTACCCAGGAATCAGGTCGGATGCCTGGGTGCATGTAGACACATTGTCTCGGTAATATCTCCCCTTGAAAACGCTTGCGCGACTCACCACTAGGGGTCCCTGCTTCAGCATAGCCCAGAAAGGTAAATCGTGCAAAGGGATGTAAAGTATCCCTGTAACTATAAGGGGTCCCCAGGTTAGGGAGGATACCCAGTTACTGTACAGTTAACCCAGAACCTGCTTGGAGGTTCTTGGGGTACTCCAATCATCTATAAGGTTATGAGGTGACTTTTAAAAGCCCAGTCCTAAATTTATTTATAGAGTATGGGGAATATGGCTAGTAAGAAATAACGTGCAGCTTCTTATTCTATTTCCCATAACCAAAAGACTTAGGATATTTTTAAAGTGTACTGCTGCAGCCAGCTTCAGTCTTACATTTACCCGTCTTGTCCTGTGGCTTTTTTCGGGCTGGCGCCGAACTTGGCCGCGCGCCAGCCCCATCTTCCCCGCATCCTTCCCCTCATTCCTCTCCCCTCGTGACCTCCGCCTCTGCTTCTCCGGGTCCCCCTCTGTTTTCTGGGTCCTCCACATCCCCCCTTACCATACCACCACCTTCGGGGAACCTTGGCACGCACGCCACACGCGCACGCACCCTGGCACGTGTGACCGCCCATCAGTGACGGGCGGCACGCGTCGGCAAAAAAACAAACCAGCCGCGTCTGCCCGCACATTGCGGTGGCGGCCGCAGAAGACTCAGATCGGCCGCCACTGTATATTTTATTGACCAGTGTGTTTATTTTTTGTATTTTATAACTTGTAATTTTTATTGTTTTTGAAAATACAGCATTAATACATCTTCTTAACCATTACTACAACATGCAATGTCGATATCTCATGTGTATCTTGGCTGTACGCAAACAGTAATCAATAATTAACAAGATATAATAAACCATAAGAATAAATAATATGTAACTGAAGGAGGTAGGGGAGGGGGGGGGAAGGGAGGCCACAACACCGCTCAATGCTTTTGGACTCGCCGATGATCTACCAGTTGTGGAAGGCAACACTAGAATTTTATTCGTTTTGTTGTTGGGCATCCTCTGGTACCTCTTCTTAGCCCGATTAGCTACCGCATCAGAGAAGAACGCATCTACAGTTATTAAAGCAAGATTGTGGTTCTCTCTACCCCTGGGATGTCTGTCTGTGCCAGCCAAGGCGTCCAGACTTTTAGGAAATTTTCGCCAGTGTCATTAACTAAACTCGTTAATGTTTCCATCTGGCATACATACCAAATTCTGTTCCGAATCTTGGGGATTGTAGGAATTTCATTTTGTTTCCATAGTGCTGCGATCTCACACCTCACAGCTGTTGCAAAATGGGCAATTAGTTTGAGATCTACTTTTGCAATACCCTGGCGGGCTCTACTGAGTAAGAAAAGTCCGGGGTCAAATGGAATTTCGAGGCCCAAAATCCTCTGCAGCCAATCCTTGATCTTACGCCATAACGGTTCTAGCCGGGGGCAAGACCACAGCATATGTAACAAATCAGCGGCTTCTCCGCACTGCCTTGGGCATAGCAAGGAGCTTCCGTTTGCAAATTTAGAGAGTTTAAGCGGGGTAAGATATCACCTCATTAGGACTTTATATGCGTTTTCCTTTAATGTTGTACAAATTGAGCTCTTGGCAGCCGCCGTTGCTATTTGAGTCCACTCATCGGGTTCCAGGATCTCTCCCAGATCAGCTTCCCATTTTAGCATGTATCCTAGTTTGTGGGTAACTTTGGCGCTAGAACCGACCACTTCTCTGTACATCTGTGATGTAAGTCCCTTTGTATTTGTCTCTCTCAGACAGAGCTTTTCAAATGTTGTCAGTGGGGGGTGTGGGTTAGAATGATTGTAAAAGGCTCTGATCTGGAGGTATCTATAAAATTCTGTGTGTGGGATATTTTTATTCGATCTAATTTGTTCAAATTTGATGATTTTGTGTCTGTCCTCCAGATATTTTAATCTCGATATATTGTTATGTTTCCAAATCTGAAAGTGTGCGCTATTCATACCTGGAGCAAAGTCCGGATTGCCCCACAGGGGTGTCATCAGGATATTTTTGGATGTAAGTCCACATTTATATTTGATGGCATCCCAGATTGTTAATGAATTGGTCATTGAGGATAGCAGCAGATGTATAGCTTTTTTCCTAGCTATTTTTGGGGTCCATATTATATTGCTTAGCTCCAATGGGGAGCAAGCTGAGCTCTCCAATGCAACCCATCTTTTCAATTCAGGGCGTGTCTGCCATTGGGAAAGTTGACATAATTGGGCCGCTCGATAGTATGATACCAAGCAAGGTACTGCCAAGCTCCCCTCCATAGGTTGTCTCAATAGGGTCTGCTTTTTAATTCGTGCCTTTTTACCTCCCCAAATAAATGTAAAGATGGATGCTTGTAGCTCGCTTATTTCTTTCAGATTCAAAGGCACTGGGAGCGTTTGAAACAAATATAAGATGCGTGGAAGAAGATTCATTTTTACACTATATATTTTGCCTATCCATGAGATACTGAACTTTGACCAGCATCTCATATCGTCCTTTAGCGCTCTGATTAACTTGGGTAGTTTGCTTTTATAAATCAAATTAAAATTACGAGTGAGATATACTCCTAGGTATTTCATCGCCGTATGCTGCCAACGGAAATTAAAATTTAGGGAGATTAGTTTTTCTTCTGGTTTTGGAATAGTGACATTTAGAGCCTCCGATTTTGATTGGTTAATTTTGAACCCTGAGATTTTATTAAACCTATCTAGCATGCTGAAAAGATTAGGGAGAGAGGTGAGTGGCCGCGATAGCACCATGATGACATCGTCCGTGTATAGAGCTATTTTGTGGGATTGATCATGAATTTTGAGTCCTGAAATATCCGATTATCTCTAACCTGAGCCGCTAGTGGCTCCATACACATGGCAAAGAGAAGGGGCGAGAGGGGGCAACCCTGTCTCGTACCGCTCTTAATCTTGAAAAGATCCGAGGGAAAGCCTTGGCTGTTGGACCTGAGTAAAGTGCCATAATAGCTGATATTAATTTGCTCTCGAAACCAAATGCTCCAAGTGTATCTTTTAGGTATGCCTAGTCAATCCTATCAAAAGCTTTTTCTGCATCCAGACAATACCATAATTTGTACTTTTTGTGCATTGGCTATTTCTAGCAGATCAATGATTCATCGGATGTTATCTCCCGCTTGTTTATCTTTAATGAAGCTGACTTGATCTGGGTGTATCAGTCTAGGTAGGATATGACTTAATCTGTTGGCAATCAGTTTGGCAAATATTTTGATATCTGTATTAATAAGCGAGATAGGCCTATAGCTTTTACAATCTAGGGGGTCTTTTCCAGATTTATGAATTACAGAGATTGACGCTTGGAGCATGTTTTCTGGGAAGGGGTCTCCTGCCAACACTGCATTGAACATTTTGAGCAGGTACGGGGCCAGGGATTCATTGAATTTTTTTTATAATACAGACCGGAGAAGCCATCTGGTCCCGGGGCTTTCGAGGAGACTCTCAATTACATGGGAAATCTCTTCCATGGTAAAATCACAGCTCAGTCTCCCTCTCTCCTCATCTGTCAGCCTTGGCAGCTTAGAGCTTGCAAGAAAGGACTTACGAGCTCTTTCCACGTTCTGATTATGCGCTATTTTATCCCCGTTATATAGTTTCTCGTAATATAATTTCAATTCTTCAACAATTGCTTTAGGGTTTCCGGAGATGGAACCCAATGATCTTCTAATGGCTTGTATACTATAATTTGGGGGTCTATTCCTCAATTTGTTTACGAGCATAGTATCTGGCTTGTTTGCTTTATTGAAAAATGTCCTCTTTGACCAATTCAGGGATATATCAGCCTGGGATGTTAATAGTAGGTTTAATTCTATTTTGGCATCTTTGATTTGTTTGAGTAGGTTGGGGTGGTTGGTCTGTTTGTGTTTGTCCGAGAGGTCTTTTAATTTGAATTGTAGCAACTCTATTTTTGCCTCCCTCTTTTTTTTCCTCCGCGAGGCAAGACTAATTACAGGTAATTTAGCTCTCAGTGTTGCCTTATGGGCCTCCCAAAGGCTTAGGTAGGATTTCACTGTGTCTTTGTTCAGTTTGAAATATTGATCTATTTCTTCAGCTACTAGTTGGGCAGTTTCTGGGTTTTTCAGAAGGGATTCATTCAGCTTCCAGTTTGCTCCAGGTCTGTCTAGAATTAATTGGGAGCACCTTTGCTCTATAGGCGCATGATCTGACCATGAAATATCAGGGATCCCAGTATGGGAGATCTTCGGGACCAGTCTACTGGAGACAAAGAAGTAGTCGATTCTGCTATAGGAAGAGTGAGGATGCGAGAAGAAAGTATAGTCTCTCTCGTGGGGGTGCTGCTCCCTCCATATATCTGGGAGATTGTTCTCTTTCAGGCCCAAACGCAATGTATGAGAGGTGTTTTTAGCATATCGTAGCTGGGGACCCGATCTGTCCAGTTTAGAGTTGAGGGTCATATTGAAGTCTCCCGCTACAATTATTGGGCCTTGTGCGACTTTATGCAGCTTATGAAAAGCTAGCGTAAAGAAGCTAGGGTCGTGATCACCCGGGGCATATATAGATGCTAGTGTTAAAATGTGTCCATTGATTGAGCCGATTAAGATTGTATATCTCCCATCTTTATCTCTGATTGTCTTTTCTATTTTGAATGGGCATTTGTTATGAAATATAATCGCTACTCCTTTTGTTTTCTTAGTGGAGTATGATAGAATTGTTTAAATCGTTTATCCAAATATTTTGGGGCGCTGTTTGTGCTGAAATGTGTCTCTTGGATTAATATAATATCCACTTGTTTCCTCTGGTAATCAGCGAATGCCACTCGACGCTTACCCGGGCTATTCATCCCATTAACATTATGGGATAAGATTATCAAGCCCATTTAAAAATAATTATCTGACTTACCTTGATCATAGAGTTTATTAGTGGGAGTGAGGGTGTGTGTTTTACCTGATCTTCAACTGTCCGAGTCGGAGATAGACCTCTGCCTTATCCGTCAGCCAACGGGGGAGAGGGAGAGGGAGGGTAGGGAGAGAAAACAAGGAACATAACATAAAATAAAGTAACATAGGAGATCCTTGTGGGGTCCAGGACCCTACTGGATCTCTTGCCTTTGAAGAAAGTTGGTATCCCATGCACTGCTACTTGGTGCATGGTTGACCGAGCTAAGTCGGTCCTTTCCTTCCCAAAGGTCTTGAGTGGGAACCCTGCGGTTAGACAGGGCATTCCCTTTCGGCAACATAGCGAGGGCTGGGAATTAGAGACTCCCCCCCCTCGGCGCTGCTTGACATAAAAAACTACTAAACACTACTAGACAACTGATAACCGTAATTCAAGATATGCTGAAACCCAACTTGAAAAACTAATGGCAAAGGTTTGGCATCAGATTTGGACAATACCCTGTTGCAGACTGTCATGACTAAGGCTAACCCCTCCAAATTGTGTGAATTTCTTTAAATTTTGTGATACAGCCCCTGTTATCTTACTCCCATTCATCCCTCCTGATCCCCCAGTCTCCCTCCAAAATCGATAAGCTTAGTCCCCACGTGTCCAACTGTATCTGTAACGGTGTGTCCCTGCTCTGTTGCCTCATCACCCATCGCTTTGCAGGTCCACCTCCTATTGTATGAGTGTGTTGGGTATCTGAGTAGGGCTGTTCCTCTGTCCTTTCCCTACTTTTTTTTTTGTGGGATTGCCAGTGTGTTAGGTGGAGGTATAGAGGTAATCAAGAGCGTATCTCTGGCCCTGCTCTGGGGTCTGTGAGTTAAGCACTCCGTATATAATTGTGATCCTGGTCTTGTGTAATAATATCTATCACTCTCTAGATAACCCCCAACCTCACACCTTCATCATATAGTCTTTATAGCACCGTATATAACCCCGAACCCATATACCTTCTTTTCAACATCACTTTCAAGTATGACATCTTAGATCCGTGGGGTCTCCCTTTAGGAGCCATGGGTGTCGCACGCCTTGTATTTATCTCCTATATATCCATACTCACATTCACCTCCACCTCAGCCCTATAAGCATACTTCAGTCACCCACCATCTGCTATGTATATTTAAATCTAGCGCACTATAACTGAGTGGTATATCTAACCTTATAATACCTGCATTACTCGTATTCTGTTATTGTGCCTCTTCAGCGACTATATCTATAAGTAGGTATTTAAGACTCTCTGTGTATTCCTCTCATCGCTGTCGCCTATAATACCTTTATTCCATTTAGTATGCACCTGCTATTATTGAGACATAGCACGCAAGCCATCCTGGTCACATTCAAATCGCAGTCATTCTATCCTATATCACACATATCCCCTACATATGCATATCTCAGATCACAGTCAGAGCACACGGGGGAGACAGCGTTGAGTCTTGAGATCCAGGGGGCAGCATGGTTTCCAGCGGGTGGGGGATGCCTCCGGTAGTTCTGCGTTGTTACTCTGTCTCACCATCTCGCTTCCGGCCTTCAGGTAAAGGGGAGGTGTGGAGGTGGGGTGCCTTGTGTCCATGAAATGTTCCGTTGCTGCATTTTTAGCCGTCGGATGCTGCTACCATGTTTTTTAATCCGGCTTGTAGAATCATGTCAGGGTGTACCAAGATGGCCGCCGAAGCTGGATGTAATTTTGAACAAGTAAAACTTTACTCCGGCCTTTGCGGACACATGAACAGTCTGCTGGTATTGCCCTTTAACGGCTTAATTGATCCATTATTGGTATCAATTAAGTGTCTTTTCTGGGGATTTTCGCACCGTGTTCCTCACTTTGTTCCAGCTTGGCTCCAGAGAGGACGTCCCAGCTCCATCCAGGTCAGTGTCGGTCCCCTGCAGGCCCAGCTTTTGCAGAAATTGGCCCTTTTCTTCCAGGGCATGCAGGATATGGGCAGCTCCATTTTTTAGGACCATCAGACCGAAGGGGAAAACCCACCGATACCGCACTCCCTTATCTCTTAGCAGCCTGGTTATGGGGAGGAGGGCCCTCCGTTTGGCGAGGGTAGTAGGAGCGAGATCCTGAAATATCAGGAGTTTGACCCCGTCATACTCCACTGTTCCCGCCGCCCTGGAGAGTTGGCAAAAAGCGTCTTCTGAGTCTGATCCTGCGGGTGGTGTCGGCGTTCCCGTGCCATTTTTGCGCACCGGATCGGTTTTATTGAAGTATTTAGTAAGTACTGCGGACGTGCGAGCTGGTTTGGGTCGTGTCTGCATCTTGGGATCGTCCCTGACTGATATCTTTGTGTTGGGAGAGTTTTTTTCACGGTTTTTATGTCTTTTGTGTGTCTTTAAGTTGCCGAGGGGTGCGGAGCTCACAATCTAGGCTTCCATCCACCTAGACCTCGTCATGCACCTCCTGTAGTACTTATTTTTATTCATTTATTGCCGGCCGTATACAAAGTACAGCACTCACACTTGTGTGCGCTTAGCCGCTGCGAGTGCACCTGAATAGCTGTTTTTAAATGTTTATGAGTGCTTTTAGATGTTACTTTTTATACTGTAATGCTTCAGTAGCACCTTGATTAGGGTCCAGCTGTTTTTTTTTGTGTTTTTTGCTTCTTTTCTATTCTGGGGACACTGTACCTTTAATTCCGGCCGGCGGAGGCCATTTTGGATCCGGCTGAAACGCAGGCTGAAACGCACAGAGCAAAGCAGCTCCGATGCAGGTGGCAGCCCTGTCTTGTTCGCCCTCCACAACGGGGGTGCAGGAGGGCAAAGCGGGTGGGCAGGAGTGCAGGGGGGGAGCGCGCCCGACCGGACCCGCAGCAGGGATCGTGGTAAGCCCCGGTGTACAGTTCTCCCTCCTCTCTTCCCTGTCACAGGGCAATGGCGGCCATTTTAGAAGCTGTCCATCTGCTTTATTTATTTTTATTTCTCTGTGGGGCAGTGCTGGATCCCGGGCCGGGCCTCGCCACTGTCAATCACTTGACAGAAAGGCAGGGTCTCCGCTTACCTCCCCAGCCCCAACCACGGTCGCCCGACCTTCGGAGCACGCAGGATCTGCCTGCAGTCTGGCTGCCCGCCAAAACCAGATGGCCGCCGTGCCGCTCACCTTGCCAGCTCTCTGCTTTGCTTGCTTTTTTTAAGTTTCGCTTTTAGGGTCTAAATATTGTACCATTTCTTTGTTTTTTGTCTCCCAATCTCTCCCGTCACCTACTTTCTCCAGGGGTATTCAGTTTGGGGTATTTTGGCCAAATTATAGTTCGTTTTTTTACTTGATTAAATCTTTGCCTGGAGGAGCTCCAAACAAACGCAGCCGTTGCTGTTAGGCTCCAAGCCACGCCCCAGTGTGTTTTAAAATATATCTGTTTGTGCACAGAAATGAGCAGGGACTTTCAGAACCTATGCTCTGACAAGGCCATTGGAGCTACCAATTGGTGCCAGTAGGTCTGGCAGGACATCTGGAGATGAAAGCCCCAGAGGATGCCCAAGGTGTCAAGACTTTTTGGACAGGAGGGAAGGATTCAAGTATCCACGTCCTGAGATCAATGGACGCTCTTTGCATTTCCATTTGCCCCACCAGACTGGGAGGAGCCTGTCATCGCAGGTGGCATTGGGGGAACCAGGGCCAGAGATGCCAAATTTCACTGCCCCTTGTTTCATTCAGATTTCCAGGTAACCTTGTTTTTTTCTACCAGCTTGTCTCTGAATGGCGGAGAAATTTCTCTTTGGATAAAAAATATTGAATGTACTATATGCAAATGTATTTATTTTCATGTTTTTCGATTGGATATGTATTTTTTTAATGTATTTCATTGCCCATTGACTGATAATGTATTAATATGTACCCCTTTAGGGTACAGATCAAGAAATTATTAGACAATGCATTTTTTGGCAAATGCTTGCTTTGTATTGAGTGTTATTTTTACTCTTTCTGCTTATTCTGTGTTTGTGTATGTTTTATTATTGTTTCTTTTGGACATTCATGTATTTTGATTGGGGTGCCCATTGACTGCTATAGTAGTTTATCATGCCCATATTATATAAGTATGATGTACTACTATGCCACTCAATAGGTACAGAGTGGGTATAGTGGTTCCGTGGTGGGTGGTTAGGCATCCCAGGTGGGTAGTGGGGCAGGGTGGGTTAACCCCTTACTTACTATAGCAGTTATTAACCGCTATGGTGATTAAGGGGTTAGGGGCCATTAGATTGTATTTATTATGTTTGCTTTTTGGCATCGGAGGACATGGACCTGCAGAATACTGACGAGGATGCCCTTCATATTGGCAGGGGTAAGTAGAAAGGTTTTATTTACGTTATTTATGCTGGCTGGCAAATGTTGTGTTTAAAAATGGGCAAATTACTGTACTGTATGTGTTGGGGGGGCAAAGTATATATTGAAATGTAAGCCATGTTTAATTTTTTTAGATACAGGAATGGTACTGCAGGGCAGCAGGGACACACAGGGACCACCCGAGGACCCCGGACACCCACGGGGATCACCCGAAGACCCCCGGATGCCCACGGTGACAACCTGAGGACCCACAGACACCTGCGGGGAGGACCCGGGGACCACCCGAGGGCCCCCAGACACCCGTGGGAACCACCCAAATGCCCCCAGTCACCCGTGGGAACCACCCGAGGGCCCCCAGTCACCCGTGGGGACCACCTGGAGGCCCACGGAGCCTAGTAGGGACCACCCAAGGGCCCCAAGAAACCAGTGGAAACCCTCTAGGGTGCACTGTCGGGCCTGCGGACACCCGTGGGAACAACCCAGGAACCCCCGCCAGCCTGCGGTATTAATCCTGTGTGTAAAAAAATAAATAATGGTTTTATGTGGGAGCACAAGGGGTGGGTGGGTTGTTATTGTTGTTTATTAGATATTGTCATGTTTATTGGGGGTCTAGGAGTTGGGTAGTAGGGCTGTTGTGTGTATTTTTTTTATTGTGGGTAGCGCTGGTGGGTGAAGGGGCTATTAGCCCCAAGGATGGGTTTTTAGGCCTACTGGGTGGGTAGCAGGAATGGCTAAAACCTTCATTAAGTTAGCGTTATTAACCGCTATGGTTATGAAGGGGTTAAGTCCACCCGCAATCCCCCTGCAAGGCCTAAACACCCACCAAGGGCCAAATATCACTTTCACCCACCCCTGCTATCCACAATAAGCATGGCACCGGTGGTTAACCCCTTAATTGCCTTAGCGGTTAGCCGCTAAGTTAATGAAGGGCTCTGTAAATGCATTTTTATTTCATGGGACTCATGCCAGGGGTCTCCGGTGCAGATATTAATGGATATCAGCTCTGGAGTCTCCCGGCATCAAGCCGATGCAGGAAAAATGCTTTTTTTTCCTAATTGGCGCCTCACAGCTTCTCCCCACCTTCTTGCCAACTTGTTGTGGCGAGGAGATTTGGAGAGGAAATCTCCATTCTAGAGCGGTGATCAGCCTCAATAAGCTAATCGTGGCTACTTGATTTGAGTGAGTTTGAGAAGCTGGTAATAAGCAGCGATAAGTGACTTATCGCCACGCATTTGGCGTTTTTTTTCTCAGCAAAAATGCGGCAATTTTTGCTCTTGTCATCAGCTTATTGGGGCTTACTGAGTCGCTGTAGGCTTTTTTGGCGTTAAGCTGGCGATAAGGGGCTTATCGCTGCTTATAGCATGAGGCCCTTAAAGCCTTTCTTGTTCACCGCCCCTGTCTCTGGAGAGCTCTCTATGCCCCATTTTTTACTAAGATCACTCGCTTCAACACTTTAAGGGGCAAATTCAGTATACCCCATTCAAGTCGCTTGGCCGTTTTGCCATATATATATTGCATTAGCCCCATAATGTCTAAATTGAAAAGTAACCATTTAAAAAATGCATTTCAATACAATGCAAATACCAAGACCTCTCTCTCAACCAATGTGTTCTCATTCTGTGTCATGCATTGAGATCTCTTATGTACTTATACAGTGTATGTATTTCTATTGTCTGCGTATGTTTCCTGAGTCCTACTATCCTATAATATTTTAAGGTATTTGATGTACACTCATATTTAATGCTGGTTTTAATTACCCCTTTTAGGATGGGGATGGGAGGGGGTGGGGCATGCAATGTTTTGCAGTACTGAAGGGTTTAATTTGGCATTTCTATGCAAACGAGAAATCCTTGTTCTCTTATACACTGAATTTTGATAGAAGGCTTTATACGTACAGTTAGGTCCGGAAATAATTGGACACTGACACAATTTTCATAATTTTGGCTCTGTACGACACAACAATGGATTTGAAATGAAACAACCGAGATGCAATAGAAGTGCAGACTTTCAGCTTTAATTCAAGTGTTTGGACAAAAATATCGTATGAAACTTTAGGAATTGCAACCATTTTCATACACAATCCCCTTATTTCAGGGGCTCAAATGTAATTGGACAAATTAGCACAATCATAAATAAAAAAAATATTTTTAATACTTTGTCGAGAATCCTTTGCAGGCAATGACTGCTTGAAGTCTGGAACGCATTGACATCACCAAATGCTGGGTTTCCTCCTTTGTGATGCTTTGCCAGGCCTTTACTGAGCTGTCTTCAGTTGTTGTTTGTTCATGGGTCTTTCTGCCTTAAGTTTTGTCTTCAGCAAGTGAAATACATGCTCGATCGGGTTGAGATCAGGTGATTGATTCGGCCATTGCAGAATATTCCGCTTATTTGCCTTAAAAAAAACTCCTGGTTGCTTTCGCATTATGTTTTGAGTCATTGTCCATCTGTAAAGTGAAGTGCCATCCAATCAACTTTGCTGAATTTGGCTGAATCTGAGCAGACAATATATCCCTATACACCAGAATTCATCCGGCTGCTTATGTCTTCTGTCACATCATCCATAAACACTAGTGACCCAGTGCCATTGTAAACCATGCATGCCCATGCCATCACACTGCCTCCACCGTGTTTTACAGATGATGTGGTATGCTTCGGTTCATGAGCCGTTCCAAGCCTTCTCCATACTTTTTTCTTCCCATCATTCTGGTACAGGTTGATCTTATTTTCATCTGTACAAAGAATGCTGTTCCAGAACTGGGCTGGCTTTTTTAGATATTGTTTGGTAAAGTCTAATCTGGCCTTTCTATTCTTGAGGCTTATGAATGGTTTGCACCTTGTGGTGAACCCTCTGTATTTGCTCTCGTGAAGTCTTCTCTTTATGTTAGACTTGGATAATGATATGCCTACCTTCTGGAGAGTGTTCTTCACTTGGCTGGATGTTGTGAAGGGGTTTTTTGTTACCATGGAAATGACCCTACGATCATCCACCACTGTTGTCTTCCGTGGATGTCCAGGCCTTTTTGTGTTGCAGAGCTCACCAGTGCGTTCTTTTTTTCTCAGAATGTACCAAACTGTTGATTTGGCCACTCCTAATGTTCCTGCTATCCCTCTGAGGGATTTTTTTTTTGCAGCCTAAGGATGCCCTGTTTCACTTGCATTGAGAGCTCCTTTGACCGCATGTTGTGGGTTCACAGCAACAGCTTCCAAATGTGAATGCCACACTTGGAATCAACTCCAGACCTTTTACCTGCTTAATTGATGATGAAATAACGAAGGAATAGCCCACACCTGTTCATGAAACAGCTTTTCAGTCAATTGTCCAATTACTTTTGGTCCCTTGAAAAAGATGGGGCTACATATTAAGGAGATGTAATTCCTAAACCCTTCCTCCAATTTGGATGCGAATATCCTCAAATTAAAGCTGATAGACTGCACTTTAAGCCCATATTCATTATTTAACTAACTTTAATTTATTTTGGTACACAGCCGAAAAAACAAAACTTGTATCAGTGTCCAATTATTTCCGGACCTAACTGTATATTGTTGAGCCTTAATATTATTTGATCTTTGACACTTCCTGGGTTATATACAGTACCTATAATATGGAATATAGAGCCTGGGGCACATATTTACTGTGATCTGACATGCATCAGATATGAGTGCAAACTGTATTAAGACACTAGAAATAATAATGAATAATTAATGTTAGAAAATAGCAGTCCATTTATAATTGCCTACAGTAGTTCATATTTTACGGTTTATGCTTGTAAACTCATTAAATTGGTATTTTGGTATAAGTATGAACCTAGATCCCTAATGGTCTTGTTTCTCACTCAACAGGATACTATACCATTGGTTTACTATAGTGAGTTAAAGCAAACAAAAAGCATATGGTTACTGAACGGCAAACCAGAGACTATTCATTGTTTAGCCATCAGAGCAAACAATGTTTCGAACCATGCGGGGCTTGCAATGATTTAAATACCATATGCTTCTGTGTTTGTCTGGACACCCACTAGGGACTTTGTCTCCAGTCCTCAAACACTGGGTTACATTTTAAAAATCCCATGAAAAAATAATGGGATATTTTCTTTATTTTATAAATCCGGTGCTTTTTTTTTATAGCATATTTGACTTTAATACAGTAGCTGTGATACTTTGCTTTGATTTTATGAAAACAGCTGTTGATTAAACGTGGTTAGGAGTTAATGCTCATTTAAGTTCCACCATCTTAAGAAGGCATTTAGCCATTTTTACAAAGTGATGCTAACCCACAAGGTACCTTCCTACCTATTCTTTAAAATGGACCTAGCACCATTTAGTACATCTACTCAGTGATACCAAAAATCATCACATTGTGGTTTTACTTTGCATTTACACACTGTTAACATTCCTCATTGGTAAAACCAAGAGCTTAAAAAAAATCTACAATTGTAATGATGTTGACATGGTCACTTTATATAGCATCACAGTTACATCTCACAGCAGTAAGGCTCTTGTTTTGTTTTGCTAATAAGGGGCATTTGTATAGCTTCCGCAATGCGATCTGTCATAAATCAAGTTTTAACCTTTTCAACAAACCCAGTAAGTCTCCCTGTAATGCATTTTTAACATGTGGTAATTTACAGCTTTCTCCAATTGAATAGGACCAATAAATCAATCACTATCATGAATGTCTTTCCCTTCCTATGGGGAAGAATGTCTTGGAAAATTAAACTATAAAACTCTAACCTTTGTAAACTCTATGCAAGGCCGGTGTAATTCTGAGTAAAAAATATTGCTTCAGATGGATTGAAGAAAAATCCTATTAATTTCAATATTTTTTTCTTTGATATATGTACAGTACTTAAGTTCTCCATAATGCCACCACTTTTCACGTGATACATATGTAACAGAATGTTATTGAACCAGTGGCTACTGTAATGTATATCGCTGGTTAAAGAACAGGCACCATTGGTTCACACCACAACAGAAGTGCAAGCTTTTCGCCCAAGTTCCCGAACCATGCAAACCATGTTTCCAGTGTTCGACAATCCTATACATTTACACGCCCGGGTCGGGTGGATTTAACCCCCGGGTGAGTAAATATTGGCCCAAGCAGAACACGTGTTCGTTTTTTTAAATTTCCCCCCGCTCGTGCTGAAAATTTTCCCTGCTCGCGCTGGCTGAAAAAAAAAATCTCCCTCTACCTGACAGCTGATTGGCGCGCGCTCCCAGGCTTTGTGGGCGCACGGCCAGGCTCAATATGAGCCCGCCCCAACGAGCGGCCATTCTTTCTGGCTGGAGATCTGTTGGAGAGTAAGTACTCTCCAATACTCCATCTTGCGGACCCTCTGCTCCTTCCCTGCAAGCCCCCTTACTCCTTCCCTGCAAGCCCCCCAACTCCCCGCGCAGGGCAGGTGTTCCCCCTTCTCGCCCTGTCCCCGCTTCCCGCGTGGGGCAGGAGATTGTAGTGGGGGTGTTCCCCCCTTCTCGCCCTGTCCCCGCTTCCCGCGCGGGGCAGGAGATTGTAGTGGGGGTGTCCCCCCTTCTCGCCCTGTTCCCGCTTCCCACGCGAGGCAGGAGATTGTAGTGGAGGTGTTCCCCCCTTCTCCCCCTGTCCCCGCTTCCCGCGCGGGGCAGGAGATTGTAGTGGGGGTGTCCCCCCCTTCTCAACCTGTCCCCGCTTCCCACGCGGGGCAGGAGATTGCAGGGGGGGTGATCCCCCCTTCTCGCCCTGTCCCCGCTTAGCTGGCTTCCCGCCGATCCCCGTGCGGGGCAGGAGATGTCACGGGGGGGGGGGGGTGGCGAGCATGTGTGTGTGTATGCATGGGTGTGTGTGTGTGTGTGTATGCATGTGTGTGTGTGTGTGTGTGTGTTTGTGTGTGTGTGTGTGTGTGTGTGTGTGTGTGTGTGTGTGTGTGTGTGTGTGTGTGTGGGTGTGTGTGTGTGTATGCATGGGCGTGTGTGTGTGTGTATGCATGGGTGTGTGTATGCATGGGGGTCAGTCACCCCCGCCCCAGTCAGTCACCCCCGCCCCAGTCAGTCAGTCACCCCCTCCCCAGTCAGTCACCCCCGCCCCAGTCAGTCAGTCACCCCACCCCAGTCAGTCACCCAGCCAGTCAGTCACCCAGCCAGTCACTCACCCATCCAGCCAGTCACTCACCCAGTCAGTCACTCACCCACCCAGTCACCCACCCACCCAGTTACCCACCCAGCCAGTCACCCACCCAGCCAGTCACCCAGCCAGTCAACCACCCCTGCCCCAGTCAGTCACCCAGCCAGTCAGTCACCCAGCCAGTCAGTCACCCACCCAGCCAGTAAGTTACCCACCCTCTCTCTCTCTGTGTATCACCCACCCTCTGTGTGTCACCCACAGTTTCCCCTCTGTGTCTCCTCCCTCTATATCTCCCCCCTCTCTATCTCCCACACTCTCTCTCTCCCCCCCACACTCTCTCTCTCCCCCCACACTCTCTCTCACCCCACACACTCTCGCCCCCCACACTCTCTCTCTCTCCCCCCACACTCTCTCTCTCCCCCCCACACTCTCTCTCTCTCCCACACTCTCTCTCTCTCCCCCACACTCTCTCTCTTCCCCCCACACTCTCTCTCTCTCCCCCACACTCTCTCTCTCTTTCCCCCCCACACTCTCTCTCTCCCCCCCACTCTCTCTCTCTCTCTCCCCCACACTCTCTCTCTCTCTCCCCCACACTCTCTCTCTCCCCCACACTCTCTCTCTCTCCCCCACACTCTCTCTCTCCCCCACACTCTCTCTCTCTCCCCCACACTCTCTCTCTCTCTCTCTCTCTCTTTGTCACTCACACTCTGGATCTGGATCTCTTATTTACCCTATATATCTTAACTGCCCTATACTACACAGAAATAACCTATACTGCTTTCTTCCAGATCTGACTCAAGCTTCACACGGAAGACATTGGAACCCCCCTAACTCAGAAGACAGGTAGGGAACACATCCCCTCCAATGTATAACATTGCGGGAATGTGGGTACCTGGACATTGAGGGTCTGCGGATCAGGTAAGATCCCAGGCGGGATTGCTGCTTTAGATATTGTGAAGCGGGGACGTCCAGACACTGGTTAATGGGTTCAGGAAACTAGTCATTCACACCTGGTTTTTATTTCTAGATACGACATTTACACACACATAACAAGGACGAATTGTAGTATAATGTAATACAATAAATACATTTACAGTAGAGGCAACTCTTATTCTAACAAAAACCAGTGGCAATTCCCCAAAAAACCCAGGAAACACCCAGGTACATTCTGAATACATGCCTTAAACTTTCCTTAAACTAGCCCCAGCATTTCTGCATTGATTAATGGCCTATCAGATTAACAGCGGGGGTCCCTGGCAGTCCCATTCAAACTGAATTGGACTGCCAGGGATCCCTGCTGTGTTAATCCTATGGGTCGTTAGTCAATGCAGAAATGCCTTAAACGTGCCTCAAACTAGCCCAGAACATACCCAGCACATACCCAGCACATACCCAGAATGTAACCCGGCTAGTTTACAGCAAATGTTAGAATAAACGTTGCCTCTACTGTATGTCAAAAACGAATATTGTTCTGACTAGGAATTTATTAAATGTTTTTTATTTATATATTTTATTTTAAAGCGGGTCTAGGGGCGGGACTAGGGCAGGGTTGGGGGCGGGACTAGTGGCGGGGTTGGGGGCGGGACTAGGTGGCGAGTAGATTTTTTGGTTGGGCGAGTAGATTTTTGGGTGATTTGTCGAACACTGCATGTTTCGTTTTTTCGCAGTAAACACAATTTGTACAGTTTTCAAAGTTAACAAGCATCTTATGCAATTTCATTGCATTTTTGTTTAATTCCGTTAATCCGCGAAATTCACTAAATTTGCTTAATGCCAATACTATAAATAGGGCAAACACACCCTGTATTTGTGCATTTGGGAGTGAGAGCTAACAGATGCACATGTTTCTACATTTAGTAGTAACATATAGTGTACACATACTGTATAATAGAGCACTCAGTGAATTATTATTAAAATAAAATATATAATAATTTCTAGTTATATTGGCAGAGAAGAAGGGTTGGGAAGGTGGCGTGGTGGCCTTCGTGGCGGTGGCATTCGGAATTTTCTTTCGAGAAGCACCCTAGAGAAAATACTAGTAACTGCTACTTCCAAAAAAGCAGCAGTTGTACATGAGCCCCAGCAGCCTTCTCTATGAAATGAAATAAAACTGAAACTGACATTTTTCATCATCATGGTACTCAGGTCAGGACAAAAAGGTCACCACCAGGTTGGTTAGGGTTGTCCAGAAAGTACTGTATATTGCTGGCACCACTCAAAGGGATTTAGGGGCCTATTCTATATCAACAGAAGTGGCCAATCTGACATCAATGGGGAATTTCGTCCTAAAATGGCCTGATCGGCCACTTTATCTGATTTGGAATAAGCTCTTTAGAGAGAGTAGCCATCCATGCCAAACTAAACACATGTTTTTATTAGTGAGAGGGAAGATGATTCTGGGGAGGCATATTTTAAAAAAAATCTGGCTAGACCTCAACCTCTGGGAGTGCAAGAAAACTTATTGTGATGAAAGCGTCACAGAGTCTAATACATCCTTAGCAGCAAACCATCCAAAGTGGGTAGATACTGAAAGGGCTCTTCTATTTCAATACACCGAGGAGGTGGAGGGCGGAGGGATGACTGAGGGAGGGATTGTGTGTGGTTTACAAACTGCACAAGCAAGGGAGGGAAAGGACTCTGCTGGTACTAACAGTGGAAGAGGGGATGATGGAATCCTTTGTGCTGTAAGGAATCGGGGAACACGTCCCCTGCGGCATGTTCCCTCCTTACCTCCTGCTGCACAGCGTCCCGATGCAAGTGATCCAAGAGCGCATCCCCGCTGCGTGCTTCCTCCTTGTCCCCTGCTGTATGGCCTCCTGCGCACCTTACAGAGCACGAGCGCCCACACAGGGCTTTCAAGGTTACTACGGAGCTTGGCTCCACCCTCTGCTTTTGCCTCGCGGCCACCGCTTCCCAGCTGCGCGTTAACTCTAATATCACCCCTTACCTGTCTCCTGCTTCTCACAGCCTATCCCTGCCTCCGCAGAGGCCGCTCCTCTTCTCCGCTCCCTTCTCTCATTGGACTCCTGTTTCTATATATGCTCTTCTCTGTCACTTCCTCTTTGGCTGAGCATAGTTATTGGTAGCCTTGTGTTCCCTCTGTCTCCGTCTTTGCCTTGTCCCCTCTGTGTTACTTTCCTTGTTGCTGCTTGCCTCCCTGTGTAACTCACCACGAGGGTCCACCCATACAGAGGGACAGAACCGTCAAAACCAGGGAAAGATACCTTTTTGGGGCACAGACTTACACAGGGCCATGTGAGTCTTCATTCTCTTATATTTGTAGTTTCCTCTGATCATCCAGTGTTGAAAAGTCATTGCACGGTGTGATGTGGCAAGCAGTATGTTGTGTTGAGTGAGATATACTATACTAGCTCCAACACATTTGTGTACCACTGTGCTAGGACTAGAAGTGTTGATCTGAGCTATCTAGCTTTTCTGCCAACTATTTTACTGTACTAATGAGTGTATCATCTGTGTTTTCTTCACTATTTTGCGCTCCCCTACTGTACTCCATTCCTTGTTCCCCCTTTATGGGCATTTTAAAATTGGTTATGTGGAGCAATAGGAGTTATAAAATGCACATACAGTACTTTATAAAATTGGACTCAGCACAGTTTTTGCTCATCTTATTATTTTATCCCTTTTACCCATGATAAAAAAATCTCATCCAGGTCTGCGGTGGAATTAAGCTCTCCGCGTTCAATGAATCATGATTGTAAATCATGTTTACATTTGATACAACTGCAGTTTTCTGTGCATCTAGATGCACATTTCAGAAGCTTGCTACAAAACACTTATAGAGTCTACAAACCGTTTTCAGGGTAAATAAACATAACTGTAAACCTAACATGAGATACTGTATCCCAGCAGGCTAACAACTGTAAAATAATACAGTGCCGGAGAAGCTGATTAGCGTCCAGCTGTGCCTGTCTATTTGTCATAGCTGTTAGGGTGAACAGTCATGTAAAGAAAACAAATGAGTGGGATTTTTCCCATTGAAATGATCCAACATGTTAGTTTCTCAAGAAGCCATGCGCATAATGGAAAATGAAGAGAGAGGCTTTCTTGGGGACCTTGGAGCTTTTCCTAGAAACCTCAGCAGTGTGCTGGCTTGCACATGTTCAGCTATGGTATACAGGAGTGGTGCGCAAACTGGGGGGCGTGCACCTCAGAGGGACAGGAGAATTTCTAGGGGGGGCGCTGTAGTTACAGAAGCCCCGCGCTCTTCCCCACAGCAATTAAATGCCGGGGGAGGCGTGAGGCATCTGTAACTCACTTACTACTGCCAGCTGGGTCTTTGGCGACTCATCGCCATGGCAACGTGGCGTCAAATGAAGCCGCAGAGTCATGTGACATCACACATTTCCATGGCAACGCAAGTCAAATGATGCGGTAGGGTCATGTGACGTGACCCCGACGTCATTTGACGCCGAGCCACTGGGACAGGGGGGCGCGAACGCTGCAGCTCTAAGGAAGGGGGCCGGAGCACAAGAAGTTTGCGCACCCCTGCTGTACAGTATGTCATCATGTAATCTCCGAGTTGCTAATCCCTATTCAATATTATGTGGAGTCACCTTTAGAATGAAGGTGAAATCTTACCGAGAAAAGTAAATTTTAGTATTGAACAAGGCCCAAACTGTAGACAACGTCAAAGACCAGTGCATTTCTCACTTCGAAAAATGTCTATTATTAGCTAATTATTATTTGTTCATATAGATGTAACACTCCTATTCCCCCCCCCCCCCAGCATGAGGGATAGGGTTTACAGTTAAAAGGAGAGATATTATACAGTCTCTAATGTCTCTTTAAACAGGTTTGGGACCTGAATAAAGAGTGTAGGTGAGTTGTTCAGTGGTTACTTTAATCTTCTCAGGGCTTAGGATCCGCGCTGGCTCTTGATGAGGTGTATAATAGGGCAAGGCGCCAGGAACTTTTAAACACAGGCATCAACAGGACTCGGTTTCAGCATTCAGAAAAAATACTAATCAGTCTCTCTCACTTGCGAGTCACATAGTGGCTCAATTCAGCCATAGAGCCTCTTGCCCTGCCAAGTCGCAGATCCAGACCCTTGTCCAGAAATCATTGGAAGTCCACACCAAGTTCCTTCTTAGCCCTGCAGATGGAACTAATCCCTACAGCAGTGTAGTAACATCTCAGCACCTTTTCTAGGGAGCCCCTAACACTGGGATACTGTCCCTATGCTGAACACAATTAAAGTGTTTGCCTGCTTTACAAGCTAGGAGAGCCTGGAGACATCCTGAAATCCTCATAGGTGGCACAGGATCTTCCTGATGTTAACTGGGATCTTCCCTGATGCTGTTGAGATCCTCCCTGGGGTCTGAGGACAAAATGGAGGAACCCACCTTTAATACCGAGGGTCGTGACCAACGGTCTGCCCCAGTATCTGGGCAGAATAAATGTTGCAACCTGGCCACACCATTACCATGAGACCGTCTAACAACTTCCAGAACTAAACATGACTAAAAATAACCTTTAACAGGGCAACATATTAGACACAGCAGTGTGACTAACTCACAAATAAGCAAGGGTGCTATATAGATATACATTGAGTAAGTACTGTAACGCTTGTGCTCCCACACACACAGGCCAAGACAAGGAGGGGGATCCGGTAGCGAGGTGGAAAAGCCGCAGGAGACACGAGAAAGTTGCAGCGCAGCTGAGGAGTGGTGCACATTGTCACGTGAGCGTGCTGCGCACGAGAGAAGCATGGTGCATCCGGAGGAGTGGAGCCAGGCTCCGTGGCACAGCTGAGCCAGCTGCATGTGCTCTGTTAGCAGAGCAGAGACACGCGCACTCAGGCACCAGCACGGGGGTGTGAGATGCCACAGGTAAGAAGAGAAGGTAGAGCAGAGTCAAGAGCACAAGGTTACAATGGTTGGTTGCTTCCTGGAGGATGTCCAGCCTCCTTAAAGGCATTGTGCTAGTAACTGAAGAGAAAAGCGATACAAAATTCAAAGTAAGGGTTCTTTAGTTAAATGCTTTTGCCAAAGTATTGTAAGCCTGCTACCACGTTAAGGTAAACCCTATTCAGCAGGTCCTACACTACCCGCAACGGTAAACTGTACCTCAGTAATAGAAAGAGTAATGTCCCAGTCTTCCGGAAAGCCAAAGGAGAGCAAGTAGAAGTCCCAGTGGAACTCCAGGCAGGACACAGCATGCGATAACAGGAGGCATAGAGTACTGGAGTAGTACTTTGCATGACACAGGGCTGATAGCAACTGCCTGTTATATAAGGATTAGCAGCAGCTGTTGTTAATGAGAGTGATAGTGAGGCTTACTTCCCCTCAGGAGAGGGCAGGATTTGCCAGAAAGCAAGATGGCGTCACTTGCTTCAGTATGCTTGAAGTCACTTCCTGTTGGTGAGATAAGGCAGGGGGCAGAGCGGAGGCACAGCCTCTGCGGAAGCATGGAAGGGTTCAGGACACAGACAAGAATTAGATAGTCTTGACTCACAGCTGGAGAGCAGCGCACGCGGTCACGTGTTTGCGCCATGCATGAGAGAGGTGCACGACCGGGGACGGGGCCCACGTACAAGAACCGCGGGTGGGTGCTCTGTAAGGAGAGCGGGGATCTGAGATGCGGCAGGCAAGGAGGGAACACGACGCAGGGGTGTGTTCCCCAATTCCTTACACGTACCTATTATAAAATGGATTATTTTGGGCTTGGATCACACAGCAAAAACTATTTATACAGAGTTTTTAATTTGGACATTCTCATTAGGGAAACATTAAGGACTTGCCCAGGATATACTTGAAAACGAGAGGTAACTCTCAATGTATTACTTCCTGCTAAAATATTTGATAAATAATTAAATAAAAAATCAAAGGGATGTGTATGCATTTTTGTGATAAACTACTAAAGTATGCCAATATACTTGCTTCAAGGGAATGAAACGAGAAACATATGTTAACTTGTTATGTCAGACTTTAGCATCTTCAGGCATAATACAATGCAATATACAGTACAGTACAGTAAATGTAAAAAAAATTCTCTGATATTTTATCCCAGTGAATAATATTATCATAGCAGGCTGCTGACTTCATGTGGCCATTTAAAAACATGGTGTGAAATGCTATATTCTAATGCCCAGAACAACTATATGTTGGAAAATAGTCAGCTATTGGCAGCGTGGAGGAACAGCTATTAAGTTTGATTTGTAACCACAGACCAGAACCTGTTTATAAAAGTAGACACTTTCAAAGGCTTAGCCAGCATTGGCAGGTTGTGGATTTTGGAAGGAACAGTTTCAACACTCTTTCCTTCCTCTTTTTTACATTTCACTGGGCACACAAAGAATTGCCTTTTACTTTCTAATATTCTATAGAGTTTGAAAACCTCTCCAATAAGATTAGCAAATAATTATTTCAGTATTAAGTGACATCTTTTTAACTTGGACTAACAATTGATATAAGTGTAGCTCCCATTCCCTATGCCTAAGGGAACTACACAGGCAACTACGCGTACTGCTGTACCTGTCTGCTCACTGGACGCCTAAGCCTCTGCCTCTCGGAGCCTGGTGTGAGCTCTTTCTCCTTGCATGAAGCGCCTCCACCTACTGTATGAGGGATCCCAGCGTTGGCGGGATAACCCCTCTCAGGAACCAATACACAGTAGTAAGTAATACTCCACACAATGTATATAACTAAGCTTTTCTGTACACACACTAAATACAGAAAGCACACAATAACAGGTACCCACAGTATAAGGCAGTGACCCCAAACACTGAGTGGTTTCCCCCAAAGTACTGAGAGTGCCATAGCACCAATAACCCCTGGTGTCCTGTCCCACCAATCCCACCCCAATGTGAGGTAGCGCTACCCCCTGTAGATGTAGATGATTGGGTACCTGCCTGGGTACTTCAGTACCCAGGTGCTGCTTGGCGCGATGTGTTGGAGCAGGTCCCATGTAGCTGGACCTCCAACACAAATCCCCTCTCTCTTAAGGGTCCTGATCCTCCTTTCAGTATGAGCTCCAGCCGGAGGGTCTCACATAATGTCTCAGGGTCCTGTGGCCTGGTGCCGGGCCGCAGACTGCTGTGTGGTAGTCCGATCACTGACACAGTAATAGCAATAATGGGAAGAGTCCCTATCTGGGGCATTCCCTGCAGCACACAGGTAGAGGATATAAGGAGTAAACAGCACACAATGAAAGCATGAGAAACTCAAATACGTCTAAGTGGTGCAACGAGAACAAGGGGGGCCCTCAACCCTCCCAAATATTAATGAGCAAAACAGAAGTTCCCAGCACTCAAAAATAGAATAAACCGAAAATATGCAAATATAGAGCTATAATTTACAAGTGTATTCTAACATGAGCGAATACATTAAATTAGACACGGTGTAATATGTCATGTGTTGTGGTTCGTCTGAGGTTGTATTTACCTAATTTTTAGACCTGCTAAGGAACAGATGATTGTTATTATGTCCTGATATGTAAATACATGGAATTCAAAGAGGGTGTACTTTCTTTTTCACATGACTGTATTATCTATCCCCTCTAGCAGAGGCAGAGGTATGGTACGCACTCACTCTCCCCCAGAGGAAAGAGGACAAGAGAAGGCCAAATAGTCAGACTCTTGGCTGTGTGACCTGCCCCTCTCAAGTGGGTAGAGGCACTGCTGAATTTGGGGTGGCACTGCACTTTGGTATATCAAGGTGGAGAGCACCTGGTCTGTTTCATGATTGGTCATGCCCAGGCCTGATGTCACCACCTCTCAACTGTCACTCAAGTTCAGCACCAAGGAGGGGGAAAACCCCATATCAACTACTGCAACCTGATTGTACCAAAGTTTACTGCCAGTACAGAGCAGACTAGTGCCATAAATGGCATGGCTACACTTAATACTGAAGTAGTCATTTACTCTGCAGATAATGATTACAATTCTCCCCATAATTATTTTGGGGGTGTTAAAATGGAAGCTGATAATGCAATTGTTGCTGAACCTGTGGTCAGTTGTGCTCTAGGAGACCCCTCTGTTTCAGATAGCTATGGACATGGCTATACATTGAGAGTTACCTCTCGTTTTCAAGTATGTCCTGGGCACAGAGTTAAGACAAATAATACATGGTTACAAATACAGTTACATAAATGAACAGGGTATACATTATATACAAAACATTGCATGCAGAGTTAAAGATAATATATATTATGGGCGTATGAAACCGTTACAGACCAGATTATGGTGATGGGATGGTGTCTTAGATGGAATAGATGTAATTCACTCCTCTGGTAGCTTGCTTGTAGTACTATATAGACCTCCACAACCGGACAATGTACGGAAAGTGATGGGTTCGCTTGTTAGTTGTGGTGACAAAAAGTTGTCAACTCCTGACGATGCATTATTACGAAACGCGTAGAGTTGGTGATTTTGCGATCGTGACCTAGAGGGTGATGTAATCATGCTGGGACGCCGGCTGAAGCACATAGCTGACACGTGGAAGTAAGCAGCAGAAAAACGCGAGCGAGACGGGGTCTGTGTGCGCAACAGCACCGCTGAGAAGGCTGCTACTGGCGCGGTGTGTCCAGCATTTCAACACAACTAACGAGCTAACCCATCACTTTCCATACATTGTCCGGTTCTGGAAGTCTACATAACACTTCTAGCAAGCTACCAGAGGAGTGAATTACATCTATTCCATCTAAGACACCATCCCCTAGTCTGGGGCAAATTTTTGGAGAGTGTACAGTATTCCACCCCCCTATCCCTGTGCCTAGACAGGATTGCACTAAATTGGGATTATAATTTATGGCTGCTTTACTGAGACATTATCTGGGTGCCAGTGTGGACCATCCTGGCTGCAACAGGATCCTCACTGGCTGGAGGCACTGCAGCATGGAAGATCAGACCTGAGAACCTGTCCTGATGTCTCCCCATAACACTGCAGAGTGAAGAAGCCCTGATGAAGAAGGACCGCCTTTGAAACATGTAGGGTTGCTGGGATGACCAGTTTCAGTGCAACACCAAAAACCGGAAGTGACGTAGAACGCCGGCTGGATCGGCAGTGGATGTCGCAGAAACCTGAGGAACGCACATGAACTGGTCTGTCCCTTTGTATTTTACACTGTTATGTGTTAACTTATGTAGACGGATGTTCACAGAGGTACACAATTGGAGGCTTTTATAAGGTGAAATTATAAAAAGGCTTTATTGTGCATTTTCCTTTTCATCAGGAAATCATCCAAACACAGGGGGGGGGGAAACAAAGCTTAATTCCCTTGGGAGTATTTCTAGTGAAATCCCATGCAATTCACAACTCCTAGTTAAGCAGGTCTCCCAGCCCCAAACACATAGCATGACATAAGCAGATATAAGAAGTATCTTTAGAATGAAAGTCTTATCTGTTAGCTGCTGTAGAGTAAGCTTCTCTGCTCTCCTGGAACCGCACCCGTGCGTGCACAGAAAATCAGCATCCAGGTTTAGAAGTTTTATTTGGTGTCTTGCAATCAGCTATGCTGGGCAGAGCTCAAGACCGGTCAGCTCCAGAGTTGTGTGTTCTCTCCAAAGGTCAGCTCTCATTCAGAGCTAAGGAGTCACTTCCTGTCTCAAAGGCAGGCTTTTTCTACCACCTCTAATCAGGCAGGGGGTGTTAGTTAATTTGCTACCAGCCGTTAACCACCACAGTGCGGGAATAGAGGCACATTTGTGATCAGGGATAAGTCCCCTGTTACATACCTCCCCTATTTGTGGGAAGCTCGGGCTTATCACGGCCAAAGCCCATCCTTCCACTCTCATTCGAGATTTTTCTGTGACTTGAATGAGAGTGGATGGAGGAAGAGAACCCTCTGTCCCGCTGGGATTGGAGCCCTTTCTCCAGTTTATTTTTGTCTCCTCCCGAAGGTGCTTGAGATCAGCACTCCTCAGTCGCTCGAGGAGGACTTTTTCCACGTAAAGTCTTTTTATCGCGTGCGCGGTCATGAGATTTCTGTTGCGTCGGGCACTCCTCTTTTTGTAGACAAAGTGTATGGCAACAGTTGTAGAGCAGTTAGGACTAGCCCTTAGAGTTTTCTGCTCTTGAAGCGGTCTTTCTGCAGTTTCTCCACACCACGGAGTCGCCAGTTCAGCTTCTTTGGGACTGAGTTGCACCTCCACCTCCTTTTCCAGAGAACGTCCTATTTTTTCAGCTTCCTTAGCTAAGGATTCTTCTGGCTTTGATTCTGCACTCCTACCTCTGTTTGTTGCCTGTTGGGCAGCTGTAAGTTTGGCAAGTGCTTTCTTAGCTGGCTCAAACTTCATAATTTTGTTTTGAAGTTGCGTGGAGTCCCCAACTCTCACTGTACCCTTGTCCTCATGGGCATTAGTTACTGTGGGATACTGGTGCTTGGGCAGAGCCAATACCTTTTTCCGTATTGGAGGAATCTGTAAGTTACTGGTCTGCAGAGTCTCAACCTGTTTGAGTGCGTCTTGCAAGTCTCTTCTCAGGGAATCTATCTGCGCACTTTGCTTCCTCTGAGTCTGTATCAGAGTCTCCTTCATATTCTGGAGCTCTGTAATTTTGTCGTCAAGCTTGCCGCTGCGTCTGTTTTCTCCTTGGTGTACTGACTCAAGGGAATGGAACAGTCTCTCTGTCTCTCCAGCTCTTGCTCCAGTTTCTGAGCCTTCTCACGCTCCCTCTCATACAGAGTCACCTGGTATCGAAGCTCTGCTTCCAATGATGCTCTGAAGACATGCAGCGTGGCCTTTAGCTCCTCATACTGCTCTGTGGGGACGTACTGTGTATTCAGACGTTCCTGCAGCACTTGTACCTCTTTAGCAGCTTGCAGTTTTTCTTCCTGTAGCGTTTGCTGCTTCTCCTCAGCATACTGGAGGTGTGTACGCAGACCTTGCAGTTGGTTCTGCAGTCGGTGCTCTGCTTCAAACTTTTCCTTGACTTCTTCTGTCAACTAAAAATTTTCTTCTTTCAGTTTTAAGTTTTCTCTTTTTTATCTTGAATTTTCTCTTTTTTCAGTCTCTGTCTTCTTCAGGGCTTCTTTGCAGTCCTCCTTCCATTTACGCACATCTGCTTTGAGAATGACAATCTCCTGGCGTGAGACTTCCTTCTCTAGGTTGAGGGTCTGAAGCTCCTTCTGAGAGACTTTGAGATCTGTATCAAGATTACCAATAGTTTATTTGGCAATGTCCAGCTCCTCAGTGAGACTGTGTAGTTCCTTTCTGGAAACTTCCAGGTCTGTGCGGCAGCTGTTGGTCTCATGATGTGAGGCATCAAGTGCTCTGCGGAGTGTCTGAACCTCTTTCTGAGATACGTCCACTTCTATCCGGACACTGTTGACCTCCTGTTGTGAGGCATTCAGCTCTATACGAAGAGTGTGAACCTCTTGCTGGAAGATTGTCATCTGCTTCAGTGCCTCCTCATACTTCCGCTTTAGCGTAGCCATCATTTTATCAGATTGGCTCTGCTTTTCATCCATGGCAGAAATAGTAGCCTTTGCAGTATTTAGCTCAGTCTTGAGATCCTCCAATTCGGTCTTGGCCGCAGAGTAAATTGCGAGCACAGTCTTCTGTAGCTCAGCATTATTTTCTCTCTCCCTTTCCAATTCTTCACAGAGCAGATCACAGTCATGCCTGGCATTTTTCAGGGCATCTTCAGGGCTGGTCAAGGGATCTTAACTCACTGGTTCTGGCTCCACTTCCCTGGGATGGTTGGTTGAGGGTTCCTCACTGTTGGCACCGGACAGACACTTCTTTGGGGTACACAACTTCTGCCTTGGGCCCTCTGGATATTCGGTTACCCGCGGGACGAATTCTCCATTTTCTCTAGGCTGCAGGGCAACTCGGTCCCCCTTTTTCTCCACAGGATCTGAGGACATGTCTGTTCCTTCCACGGTAAGTGAAGAACCGCTTTTTTTTCCCGCTTCTTTGTTTTGGATGACTCCGTCCCATCCGGAATACTGGGGTCTCCTTCTTTATTTGATACTTTAGCAGCTTCATTATACGCCAAGCTTTTCTTGCAGTTGCTTTAGCTGACAGAAATATTGGGTGATCTGCTGCTCCCGCTCTGTCTCCTGCTGATCATATTCGTCATCAAAGGGAGCGGTCTTTTCTGTTCGTGCCGAGTTCAGGCACCCCCACCATTCTTGGGGTGTTTTGTGGTGTGACTTGGTTCGGGTTCCCCGTAAGAGAGGTCTTCCTCTTTATTGGACTGTAAGGGCCACTCTTCTGTGGGGTAGGGTTCATTACAGGAACACTTCATCTTGTCCTCCATTTTTAGGCTATAAGGTGTAATTTTCTTCCTGACCTCAGGAGGCACTATCGCAGCTGTTGCCACTGTATTTGCTAGAACCCCCAATTGTGGTGGTCCTACAGATGGGCATATTTTGCTTGTAGAGGTCGTAGCTCTCACAGGAATCTCTGTAGACTTTTCTTTCTTGGGATAATTTATTATTATTTTTTTCCCAATATCAGCAGTACTGTGCATGCATTTTCTCTTATTAGGTATACAAGACATGCAGTTGCTAGGTAAAAAAAAGTCTATTTGCTCTACACCATTTATTTGCTAGGTGCAATCTCTCCGCTTCAGCAACAGAATTTGGTTTTCTGCCTGAGTTCAGTAATTTTCAGTCTCATCTTTGAGTATTATGGCATTCACACTTCACACTTTGGGTGTCTGTTTTTGCTCCCAAGATATATATAGGCAGACTTTTTTACTTGCAGAAAAAAAAACATTCTTTCATTCCCGGCAGGGTGACTCAACACTCAGCATTTGTTTGCTAAAAATTCCCCTGCTTCAGCACATTCTTGTATCAATTTTCACACTTTGCTGCATATACTCAATTCACAGCTGGTAGCCCTATGCGGTGTGGCAACCTTTATTTGCAAAATCAGTACCACTCGTGGGTCACCATCTGTATTCACTGCTTCAGCGAAACTTTTGAAAACAACAAACACCTATCCCTTTTTAAGGGCTGACTCAGTTCTTGAACCCTGACTTTGGCTGCAAGGCAAAACCCCTATTTCAATGACCATATTACACTTTGTGATAGGCAAAATAAGGTTTAGCTACTTCAGCAGTCTCTTCTGGGTTTTTGTAAGTTTCAGTGCAGTGTGTATCCCTTTAACTCTGATCTCTGCTGCATGAGGGTTTTTTTTTTTTCAGACTGTTTGTAGGCCAAAAAGCATAACAACAAATTTCACATAAAAATCTCCGGTCCTTTTTAACTTCAAAGACACCTCTTATCCCACTTCTGACACCAAATGTAGACGGACGTTCACAGAGGTACACAATTGGAGGCTTTTATAAGGTGAAATTATAAAAAGGCTTTATTGTGCCTTTTCCTTTTCATCAGGAAATCATCCAAACACAGGGGGGGGGGGGGAAACAAAGCTTAATTCCCTTGGGAGTATTTCTAGTGAAATCCCATGCAATTCACAACTCCTAGTTAAGCAGGTCTCCCAGCCCCAAACACATAGCATGACATAAGCAGATATAAGATGTCTCTTTAGAATGAAAGTCTTATCTGTTAGCTGCTGTAGAGTAAGCTTCTCTGCTCTCCTGGAACCGCACCCGTGCGTGCACAGAAAATCAGCATCCAGGTTTAGAAGTCTTATTTGGTGTCTTGCAATCAGCTATGCTGGGCAGAGCTCAAGACCGGTCAGCTCCAGAGGTGTGTGTTCTCTCCAAGGTCAGCTCTCATTCAGAGCTAAGGAGTCACTTCCTGTCTCAAAGGCAGGCTTTTTCTACCACCTCTAATCAGGCAGGTGGTGTTAGTTAATTTGCTACCAGCCGTTAACCACCACACTGCTGGATTAGAGGCACATTTGTGAACAGGGATAAGTCCCCTGTTACAATTTACCTTAATCTATATAAAGCTGGAGCTTTTAAAAGATGTCCCTCTTGAAATCCTTTATTACTACACGGAGGTGAAATTACATCAAAAGATACCTTTACATGCCTGGTATAGGCACTTGAATGTAAGTGCATATCTTACCATCTCTATGTGCCTATGACATATTGTGAACGTTCTTCCCTATATTGTTCTTTCTTTTTCTCTTATCTTTCCTTATTTTGAGGAGCGCTGAACACTTTGAACATATTTGCCTGTCGTATAATGCAGAGGGGGAGGGTGTTCTGTAGCTGGCTAGTGGGGCTGGGCTCAAATGCCCACACTATTTCAGGCAGGTGTTGAGGTATATGAGGGATGAACTGTGGTTTTGTGGAGAGTTTCTGAGGAGGTACAACAGGAGGATGTAGGTACAATTGGGGTAGATTTTTAATCCGGACTTAGAGCTCTTAACAGACGCAAGAGGTTTGATTAGTTTTAGGGCAATATTTGGAAACAGATGGTGTGCAGAGCAATGGCCGAGGGTGTGGGCCGAGTTAAAGTTGGTGAGGAACCTGATTTTCTTGAAATTATTTTCGCTAGTGTATCAAAACAAAAACACTTAATTTCACTTCACTAAACGGACTCCAGCAAGCACAGAGAAACATCCCAGCTGCACTGTGGACTGATGCTGGTCGGTAGAAAGCATTTCTAGACTTAGTGTCTGTGCTAATTTCAACATTTCCTTTTGGCTTGTACCATATTATCCTAGTGTGCATCTTCTAAGATATTGTAAGGAGTTCTATCTGGGAATTTTGAGCTCACCCTTTTACATAGTCAGGCTAAAACTGAGCATAATGCAAGAGCTCTATATCCCTTAGTATTCTCTCTGAGGTGTTCGACTCATTTATTTCACCATCTCCTTTTGGATTGACATTATTGACATTTTTTCACTATTGCATTTTGACGTTTTTTTTACTATTGCATAGGGAGTTTTAAACAGGGTTAAAGTGAAGTACCATTGGAAATCTTTCCTGCCCTTTTGGAATGGGCCTGAAGAAGGGGTCTTAAACCTGACATGTTGCCCCCCTTCCCCTGAATCGCCATTTTGTTTGCACCTCCCCCCTATAACCCCCACTTCTCTACCCTTCTCCCCTCTCCCTGGAGTTTTTCCTTTCCTACCCTTCCCTTTCCTGGTTTGATCCTGCTCCTCCCTTGTCACATACAAATGTACACTGTGTTTGGCCTACACCCCTTGAGGTTTGTGTTCTTTTCTTGATTAAATTAATTTGGCTTACTCCTTTTCAATTGTTATTTAGAGTGCTGGGAACATTGTTTTGTATTCTTGCTAGTAGTGGCAGTGGAGCTATGGGGGGGGAGTTAAAGGATTGGAAAGGTCTGACGATTTGGGGTGGTCGAGACGCCAGTGGTGCGGCTGTTGAGGCATTCAGTGCTTAAATGTCTAGAGAATAATATCTTGTACAGGGGCCTGGACAGCATGGCAAGAATTTGTGGATGGTTCATGGGGGTTGAATCTGAGAAGGATTGCTTTCGGGCATTGGTGCCAGATTTAATGACCATATGTCAGCTAGTCTGGTAGAAGAAAAACTGGCCGGGATATAATTTTTTTATGAGTTTATTTGTCAGAAGGGACCATAATAAACATTTGTTGGTTAGAAGACCAGTGAAGGGGGGAGGAGGAAGACCCAGAAATTAGATCTGAGAAGGCCAATCTCATTCTGGTGAGAGCGTTAGAGGCTAAAAATGAGATTTGCTTCTCGGGTTTGAGTGTAAGATTTTACGGCCTCTCCCTAGGATCCTGCAGGAGAGTGGAATGGGTGCAATGATCTGGGCTAAATGATATCAAGGGACTTAAGGCACAGTTGAGGGTATCATTTCCAGTGGAGTTGCTGGTATGGTCTGAGATTGTGTCATGCTTGGTTTGGAGGGGGGCTCAGAATAGGAAGGCCATGGATACATGTAGGAGGAAGCTGAATTGAGGGGTGGCTGATTGGGTAAGATCATTGGGGGGTTGTCAGAGATGTGTGCAGAGGAATGCAATGGAGACCATTTTTAAGGTGAAATTAAAACAAAGCTTTATTGCCTGTTCCTTTAAACAATACAGCAAACAAACATACATGAAACAAGAAACACCTATCCCTGTGTAAGGGCTAACTTACTTCCCCTGTCCCTCTCTGAAAGACTGGGGGGGTGGGGGGGTGGCCCTCCATGTCAGTGGTGTCTGGGTAGGTGTCTTCTTGAGGGTCCAGGGTTAGAGGTCTGGTCCCCTTTTGTCTTGCTCTCAGAACACAGTCATCCTTATTGCAGCTCCATTGTGAGCTAAAGAATCTCTTTCCTGTTTCACAGATCAGGCTTTTTCTAAAAGTCCTAATCAACCAGGTGGAGTCGGGTTGCTTGCCTGTGTCCAATTAACCAGCACACTGCTGGATTTAGAGGCAGTTTCCCTCAAACAGTGATAAGTCCCTGTTACAGGAGTGTTACAGTGTGGCACAAAGAATTGGAAGGGGAAGTTGCTGGGCTTTATCGGCAGCATGGAGTGCTCCTATCCAAGATAGCTTTATACATACAATATGGGTTTGCAGAGGCTGTGCTACAGTTGGTGTCAGCGAGGCAAATTCTAGGGGTCAAATAAACTCGGACATTGGAAGGGTGTTGACTGGTCAGTTTTGCCCCAGTGGTTAATGTTGAGAAATGGGACAGGTTTAAAGGATGCACTCTTGGGTCAGGGCTAGTTGCGACGGGCCTAGAGGTGTACTGCAAAGAGGGCCTCCTGGTGTTATGAACCAAGAGTGCTCACTAAGTCATGTAGCGGCAGTGATAATAATCAGGTTCAATGGGTGGGGTGACTTGCTGTCCAGGTTCATGTGTTTATGTTAATTAAAGTGGGCTATTAAATTGAATTACACAATCTCACTCCCTCAATCCCCACAACCATAGCCACACAATTCCTCCCCCCACAATAGCCACACAGTCCCCCCCTAAAAAATAGCCACATGCCCCCCCACACAATAGCTACACAATTCCTCCCCCCAACAATAGCCACACAATTCTTCCCCCCCGCAATAGACACTCAATCCCCCCCAACAACAATAGCCACACCATTCCTCCCCATATTAGCCACATAATTCCTCACCCAGCTTACAATAGCCACACAATCCCCCACAATAGTCGCACAATGCCTCCCCCTACAATGTACACACACACTCCCCCATCTAACACACACACACAATACACACAAACACACATATTTTTACCTTGGGAAAGGACTCAGACCTCAGGAGCAGCACCGGTTTGCGCACGTGGATTTGGAAGTTGGACCCGACTTTTCGGCCGGGACCAACTTCGAACCACAGCAGCTGGGGAGAGCTGGGGCCCAGTTGCCGGATACAGAAGTTGCGGCCAACCTCTTTTGCCAGGTCCAACTTCCAGCACACCGGCCGACCAGGCCCCTGCAGCCACCGCGCCTAGCAAAGCTCTTCCGGCCCCCCCCCACCACCCCCCACCCGGTCAGCAGCTCTGCTTGTCTGCTTGTGATAGCAGTTAGGGGAAATTAATATTGTTCATATATTAAATTATAGTTGTAGCTACTTCTTTGCCTGGTCCTTTCCAGTGTAAGTCCTGTTAGGTACAGGCAGTGGATGGGTTAATTCCTTCTTTTAGGCCCTGTGTGTTTTGGAGACTTGGAGATATATCCAAGGGAGGTCCTTAGCAACAACCAGAAAGTGTCAGCCTGAGGGAAGGATACTGATTGGTTATCACACACTATAGATGAACCAATCAGTATTCAACCTGCTCTGTTAAAGGGCAGGGTTACAGTCACCCACCTCAGGTTATAAATATTGGCACTTTCCCAAATTTGGGGGTCCTTTTCATTCTCTCTCCTCCCTCTGTGGAGTGAGGAACATCTGCCCTCCATCTCACAAGGAGATGTGAGGAGAGGTCCAACAGGCCTGACCTGGGCTAAAGCCTGAGTCAGGGCACAGCAAGCAGGGAAGGATGTGAGTACTCTGTATTAGATCTGCATGCAATAAAGCCAAAGAAAATACAAAGCAGTGTGGTTTACTGTCTGTACCAAAGATGAAGAGGTCAGTATGGGCCATCCCCTGCCATCACAGATGATCCATTCTGACTGGAGGCGATGCACCAATGAAGATCTAAGGTAACCTGTGATCCTGTCCTGTTTCTCCCCACAACACCGCGGAGCACTCAGCCCTCCTGTTGCAAACAGGTACACAGCACAACACCTATTGAAGTAGCTAGAAGAGCATACCCACCCCAATCTCATTTAAGGGGGGTACAAGGGCTACATATTGTACAGAGCTTTTTAAATGCTCATAGGTTTCTTCAAGTGTACTATTTTCTATGGAATATAAGTTAACCATGCTAGTACTTTCTTTTACTCGCTGCGGTTTTCATTTGCACTATTTCCCGGATAATGTATTGTTTTCTTTGGCAATTCCAAAGCACATTTAACAGGGAGATTCTCAATCCATAATAAACACCAGATGTCACTGTTGGTCTTCTGTAAATGTAACATTCTGTAAGACTCAAACATCATTATTGCCAATCTCATAGTAAAGCTGTTGTATATGTAATCATATACTGTACATTAACTATCACACTGTCATTGCTGTACACAGCCCGATGAATTCTAATCACTGCACAGTTGACAATGTGTTAGCTTCCATTAAATTTAATTGAGGTAAATTAATTGTTTAAGTGCCTATATACCTTCTGAATGTCTTTTTTTTTTTTTTTTTTTTAACTCTAAGCCAATTGAAGTATTAGATCATTTGTCTCTTTAATATAGGGTGAAAGAAATGTAAAACATACTGGACACCTAACAAGCTCCTATTGAACCCCCAAAATGACCACAACATATATATAAGCATATGAGTGTCACAGAGGAGTGCTACTGAGCATGGCAATATATACTTAAAACCAGAGACAGAACATAAAACACAGACAAAGCTCAGTTTTAAGCACATCCAGTGAGACTCATACACGGTACAGTGCCTAAATATATATGTATAAATATCTAATAAGTAAAATGGTCTTTTAGTTTGACATTTTTGGCCAAAATTGTTGTAAGCCCCTGAGCCAACGCCAAGGCAGACCACATATCAGGGGTCCCTAACGCTAATATAAATTCTTAAACCTGTGTAATAACAGGAAGAATGATTTATAGTAAAAACTGAGCTTTGTCTGAAAGAAATGTCTCAGTAATCTTAGGTAAATAGGTACTTACAAGTATTTTGCGATTTCATTAGATTTGCAAAAGTGTGTTAGTATTGTTTACTAGTCCTTGTGACTACTGCTTCTCCTGGAACTGTTCAAGCCTTTCCTATTCCTCAATACAGCCATGCACAGCACAGGAGGTCTGGGTATCAATGTACGTTAGGTGCAAAATTAATGCAAACTGGGTGTACAAGATTTAAGCAGAGGTACATGTAATGGAGACCAATTTGAGTGCAATTATATCTTTGCTTTATTGAGCCTGTTCCTTTATCCAGGCAAAACACACAAAAACAACAATGTAACAAACCCTATCCCTTTGTAAGGGCTAACTTACTTCCCCAGACCCTATCTGCAGGACTCGAGGGATATTCCCATTACCAGCTTATCACCCCAAAGTCTCAGGAGGTACCTTAAGCAGGTGGCCCTCCATGTCAGTCTCTGGCAGGTTCCTGGGTCCTCTGTGCCCAGGAAATATAGGTCTCTCTGGGTGTCTGTATGTCTTGATCTCAGCATCTCCTTCTGTCAGCCCAAATGTGAGCTAAGGAATCTCTCTCCTGTGTCACATGAGGCTTTTTACAGAGCTCTCATTAGTCCTGGCGGAGACTAGTTAATTGAGTGGCATGCAATTAACTATCTCTCTGCTGGATCCTCAGAGCTCCGAGGCTGATTTATTTAAACAGGGACAAGGTCCTATTACACTGGGTCAAAAATTCAGCAAATGTTTTTTAACGAAAAAAAATACAATTGAAAACAGTGCAGGTTTTGCACCCAAGATACATTGATACATGGCTCCTTAGGTGAAGAAGTAATGAGGAAGATGACAGGTTTTTACGATCGCAGCAGAAGCAGAAGACATTTCCCAAATAAATGTATATCATTCAATTATGTGTTAGAGGAAATATTTCCTCAGTTAGAAAGCAAGTAGAGGGCGAATGAATTGGTGATTCTTAAATACATTAATTGATGCTTCTTATAATTATTATCATCTTTTATTTATATGGCCCCAAGATATTCCACAGTACAGTAAAATGTGGGTTGGGGTAAAAACCAGAACAAAAGATAAAATACTTCATCTAAATACACTGGCGACACACTTTATTCGAGCTTGGCTAGTCCCACGAATTCGGGTATACCCGGGTGTATTGAGGTTTGTGACTGTTTTCTGCCCGAGTGCATTGAGGTATTTTCCAGGCAGGGATTGAAGCATTTTATTCCCGCTGGCTGCAATACTGCACAGTACATATATATATACTGCATTACAATTCATGAATTTATGCCATCTGGTAGACACGCGAAGCATTGCAGCCTATTAAATCCTAATCATTATCATTTAACAGATCAGCCGCCCGTCAGCCAGGCATGAACCCAGGCTGGGAAGGCAAACGCAACGGGGCTTGTCAGAGGTGAGGAGCGGCGCATTCCAGGTATCTGCCAGGTACATACTGGGTATTTGCTCGAATAAAGTGTGTCGCAGCAGTACAATCAATATAATTTAAAACATTATTAAGCAATAAGTAAATGAGGGAAGAGGAGAGCAGAATGTAATGAGCCGAGCAGAGACTGTGTGTGGCAGAGTATTTGGGGATCTGATTGGGAATGTCAAGAGGGGATGTGTCATGGAGAGCTTTGAGGTGAGAAACAGAACCCTGAAGTGGATTCTTCTGGGTATGTGTAGTCTGTGTATGGATTTGCATAGTGAATCAACAGCGGTATAATGGTTGGTGAGGTAGATGAGCATGGCAGCAGCGATGGGGGTGTTAAGAGAAGAGAGTTGGAAGAGAAGGGGGCCACTAAGAGCCTGAAATAGTGTTTTGATGGATTGCATGGTGAGGAAAAGGCACATTTAATCAATGTTACAGGATTAGAAGTGGGTGAAATTGATGAGGTACTGGATGTGTGGTATAAAAGTCAAGTACAGTATGAGATCTGGCTTGTGATAATGGGAAGACAGTGGATAGACGACATTACATATTGTCAATAAGAAGACATGCCCAATGTTTGAAATGGAATTAGAGTGAGATAAGTAGTGGTGGGGCATCAAATAGGACATAGCATAAAGATAATTATTAACTTGAATCTGGAAAGAGGAAGAGAGTTCAGAAGAAGACAGATAGATGTGGGTGTTATCAGTGTAGAGGTGGTAGTGAAAACTAAAAGAACTTCACCAGCAAGAAGACCCACAAACCGAAGCGTCCCTCGTGAGTCCCCAATCCACAACCAAACCCCCCCCTACACAATAGGTGAGAAGCAGACTGTGACCACACTGGCTATAATAAACAAAATATGGACAAATGTATAAAGTCCTGCTGCAAGCAGAGACACACAAGTACTCACGGTGCCATCTCCTGGATGAATCTGCTTCCCTGCAAAATATTTATTGTGGGTTGTGGGGGTGGTGAAGGTGGCATTTGGCCATTGCTGGGAGTTTATACCTACCGGGTGGGTATTGGGAGGGGTTAACCCCGTCATTACATTAGCGATATTAACCACTAAGGTAATGAAGGGGTTAACTCAACCCGCAACCCCCCTGCAAGGCCTAAACGCCAACCAAGGGCCGAATGCCACTTGCAACCACCCCCGCTACCCACAATAAAGATACCACATGTAGTTTACCCCTTCATTGTCTTAGCGGTTAGCCGCTAAGGTAATGAAGTTGCCTGTAAATGTATTTTTATTGCATGGGATTCAGGCCGGGGATCTACGGTGCTGATATTAATGGGTATCAGCTCTGGAGACCCCCGGCATGAATCTGATGCAGAAAAAATGCATTTTATTTTCTAAGTCAATCTCTCGCCGCCTAATTGGCGGTTCTCACCACCTTCACGCCAACTTTTCCCGGTGGGAGGATTTTGAGAGGAAATTGCCATTCTAGAGCCTCGATTAGCCCCGATACCTACTTGAGAATACTTGAATTGCTCTGATTTGACTACCATACACAATTTAGTGTCATCAGCAAAGTTGCTAATAAGGTTAGTTTGGCATGACCTATCCTTCATATATCCATGCTAAAAAATTTGTTATCCCTTAGGTATTCCTGAATATTATCCCATATTAAGCCTGCAAGAGGCTTCCTCACTCTTAATGTCAGGCTTACAGGTCTGTTATTCCCCAATAGTGATCTAGGTCCCTTTTTAAATATACTGTAGGCACCACATCTGCATTACGCCAATCTGGTGCTACAGAGCATGTGCAAATGGAGTGCTTGAATATTTAAGGTAAGGGTTTGGCTATTACGGAACAATTACCCATAAGGCCAGCATCTCTTCTACCTCCCTCTCCATCCTACTCTTCATCTCCGTTGATACCCGGTAGGCATGCTTATGCAGAGGTCTCTGATCCCTGGTGTGGACTTGGTGATCAGTAATATGGGTCCTGCCCGGCTTCTCTGTGAACAGAACCTTGTACTGCTCTAACATAGCCTGTGCCTGCACCCACTGGGTTACTTCGAGCTGGGGAAATATCTCTACCTGCTATACTGTGCACCCCTTCCTAGACTTCCCTAGGAGATCGGGCAGAGCTTGGCTCGCCGGGTCCCCCATCGGGGGAACATAATATGATTTTAACATATTTATATGGTATGTTCTGTGTCTGCCTGTCTCCTCATCTAGCTGTACAACATAGTTGCACTCGTTCATCCGTCGAAGTACCGTATACTGGCAAGCCCAGGCAGCCATGAGTTTGTTCTGCCGAGTGGGCTTTAGGACAAGCACTTGCTGCCCAGGGATGAACTCTCTGCTATGGGCATTTTTGTCATACCAACCTGTCACAGTAGCTTATGACAAGATATAATGAACACCAAATATCTGGGTTGAACTGAAAGAGGCTTAGATATAATAAAATATAATTTATTCCTTAAATAAGGTGAACACAGCAATATAGTACAATTAACAGGCAAGAAGATAACACTTACTTAGGGTTGGGGAATGGAGAAGTATCCAATAGCAATTCTCCAGCAGTCCAGTGACATTCAAGATGGTATCAGAAGCACAACTAAAAACTGTAGGGTTCACACAGTTTATATACCTGTGCAACCCTATTCTTAACATTGAACACAGCCTATTGGTGAACAATTATCTGTATCCACTCTCTAATGTGGAGACACAGACTAACAGACTAACCCATGCCCTCAGGTAACAATTAGACTGGCAGAGTTTGTTGATTGACTAATACTTAATCCCTAGACATTGGGTAACAATCAAGACAGTTACTTTTTGATCACCGTGCTTAGGCTACTCAGCCGTCTGCCCTTCATGACTTATTAGCCTAGCAAATGGCGTCTGCATTTTCAGAACAGATCCAAAATAAAATACATATACATTTTAATATCTACACATATTAATAAGTTCCATTCTGGTGGGCTCGGTGGGTCGACCTTTGTCAGTTTTTAATGCCTACAGTGACTCCACATATTGGCCAAATATGAACTCTCTGCGACCTCCAGAACTGGAGATACAGAAATGCACTTTAAAACATTAAAATACATGCTTATAATGAAACATGGGAACATACATTTTCAAGGTACAACAAGGTGCAAACCTCATCCCTGGACCGCAGTCCAGTTAACCCCTTGTCTCTCTGGTGAGGTCAGGGGATGGTCATATGGGGTGCAACCCCTTTAATACCGGGCCACCCCCTTTCTCCCTTTACACCTCCCCTTCTTAATGGGTGACCTGTGGCCCACTGGTCCTAACGGGGAGTGGGGCATTGCTGGCACACTTAACGAACTCAGTCTCAGAGGGATAGTCCTGACGTGAAAGTCCATCAGCATTGCTGTTTTCACTACCCTTTTTGTAATGAATCGTAAACTCAAACTCTTGCAACGCCAAGCTCCACCTTAGCAACTTGGCATTCTCCCCTGATGCCCTCTGCAGCCAACTCAAGGGGTTGTGGTCTGTGAGGACCATGAAAGCCCTTTCATACACATTGGGCTGGAGTTTTTTGAGTGCCCACACAATGGCCAAGCACTCTTTCTCAATGGTGGCATAGGCCACCTCTCTGGGAAGTAGTTTTCAGCTGAGGTACACCACAGGGTGCTCTCTACCATCGTCCCCCACTTGACTCAACACAGCCCCAATGCCATAGTCCGAGGCATCAGTCTGTATGAGGAAATGTTTGGTATAGTATGGGGCAGCCAGTATGGGGGCCCCAGCAAGCACAGTTTTCAGTGCCTGGATAGCAGTTTCACAGGCAGGAGTCCAGGTGATAAGCACAGGCAGTTGCTTCTTAGTCAAATCAGTCAGGGGTTTGGCCACGGCGCTGTACTGTGGGACAAACTTCCTATAGTACCCTGCGGTGCCCAAAAATGCCATGACCTGTTTCTTGGTCTTTGGAACAGGCCACTGAACTGTGGCTTCTACCTTGGCTGGCTCTGGTTTGAGGTGTCCTCCACCCACCCTGTGCCCTAAGTACAGGACCTCTGCCATCCCTACCATACACTTAGTGGGTTTCAAGGTAAGCCCAGCCTCCCTGATCCTATCCAGCACCGCTGCTACATGTCCTAAGTGGGAGTCCCAGGAATTACTAAAGACAGCAATGTCATCTAAGTAAGACCTGGCATAGCTCTGCATCCCTTCCAGTAACCTATTGACCAGGCGTTGGAAGGTAGTCGGGGCATTCTTCATCCCAAATGGCATCACTAAAAACTCATAGAGGCCACTTGGAGTGATGAATGCTGACTTCTCCCTAGCCTCCAGGGTCAGTGGGACTTGCCAATAGCCTTTGCTCAAATCTATAGTGGTCAGATACCTTGCCCCCGCGAGTTCATCTAGTAACTAATCCATGCGGGGCATGGGATAGGCATCTGACACCGTCCCAGCGTTGAGCAAGCTGTAGTCCACACAAAACCGGGTGGTCTTGTCCTTCTTAGGGACTAGAACTACCGGGCTTGCCCAAGGACTCTGGGACGGAGTAATAACCCCTAGGGTCAGCATCTCCTTTATCTCCCTCTCCATATTGGTCTTGACCTCTGCTGACACTCTATAAGCGTGCTTATGCAGAGGCCGCAGGTCCCCTGTGAGCACTGGTTGTATTGCGAGATGTGTGGTCCCTGGCATGTCAGTGAAGAGGGCCCCATACTTAGCTAGCATGTCCCTGGCTTCTCCCTTCTGCCTAGCACTCAACTGTGCCCCTATCTCCACCTGTTCCACAGTGTGTCCCTGCCTAGCCTCCCCTAGGAGATCAGGCAGAGCATTGCTCGCCGGATCCTCCAGCAGTGGGCTACAAATGGCCATTACTGCTCCCATACTCGGTGCTCTGTACTCTTTCAACATGTTAATGTAATATGTCTTGTGCCTCTCAGGCTCTAACTGTACAACATAGTTGCACTCATTCACCTTTCGGATGACCGGGTACGGTCCCGACCAGGCAGCCATTAACTTGTTCTCCCGAGTTGGTTTGAGAACAAGCACCTGCTGTCCTGGGATGAATTCTCTGCTACGGGCATTCCGGTCATACCATTGCTTTTGCTTGGTCTGAGCTGCCATGAGGTGGTCCTGGGCCACCCCCATGAGCATCTCTAACCGGTCTCGGAGATCTACTACATACTGGATCACTGAAGCATCAGTAGCAGTAGTCTCCCCTTCCCATCCCTCACGGAATAGGTCCAGAGGTCCACGTACCCTGCGGCCATATAGTAGCTCGAAGGGGGAGAAGCCTTTAGATTCCTGCGGTACCTCTCGGTAGGCAAACAGCAAGTGCTGTAAATGAATCTCCCAGTCTTTCCCCTCCGCCTCTGTAAAGGTCCGAAGCATCTGCTTCAGGGTACCGTTAAACCTCTCACATAATCCGTTTGTCTGGGGATGGTAAGGGGTAGTGCGCCTGTGCTGTACACCGCATGCATCCCAGAGACAATGTAACAATTCACTCATGAACTGCGACCCCTGATCGGTTAGGATCTCACTAGGGAAACCTACCCAAAAAAATGTTCAGCAAAGCTGCTGCCACTGTCTTGGCATCTATGGTGCCAAGGTCTACCGCCTCAGGGTACCGGGTGGCACAATCCACCACCATGAGGATGTAGCGCTTCCCTGACCTGCTAGGAATCATAAGGGGTCCTACAAGATCCACCGCTACTTTCTGGAAGGGTTCCCCTATTATAGGTAGGGGTTTCAGGGTGCCTTCACACGGTCGCCTGCCTTACCCACTCACTAGCAGGCCTCACATGAGCGGCATAAATTGCCCACATCTCGAGATGCCCCCGGCCAGTTGTAACGCTGTAATACCCCTGGGGCACTACTAGCTGTCGCTTACCGGTCAATCCCTCCTCTATCCCTGGGTTCCCTTCTTCTCTATACAGGAGTCCCTTATACCATAGGCAGTGCTCAGTGCCTTCCCCTGCCTGAGATTCCGACACCCGAAGTCTCACGCCGGCCAGGGTAGGGTCTGTCTTCACTGCCTCCCTAAACTGGGCTCCTAATTCTAGCCACCCCCCAGTCATGTCATTGTCCGGAGAATGGGGAAGGGTGAGGGAAAACAGTAAGTCAGTCTGTGGTTGCAACTGATCCTGGCTTACCTCCCCGGGCTCCTCTGCGCCCTCCGCTAACGTTGGTCCCAAAGGCTGGGGGACTGGCGCCGCCGCCATTGCTGCTGCCTGGCTCCGGGTAACTGCCACCACTGCAGCGGGCTTGGGCACTCGGTCAAAGGTGCAGGTCATCGGTCCCAGATCATTGCCAAGAAGAACATCGGCATCCAAACCGGGTAAAAACCCCACCTCCCGCACACCCTGGCCCTCCCCCAATCCAAAAAGATTCTGGCCACTTGCAGGAAACGTGGCTCTCCGTCGGCCTCAGTGATCTGTACCCCAGGGCCTGGGGCCATATCAGGTCGGACCAGGGTCACTGCAGCTCCTGAATCCAGCAAGCCGACTGCTTGCCGGTCACCGACTGTGACCGGGGTGAGATGTCTGCTCCGGCCGTCCGTCTGCTGCAGGTCCGTGCTGAGATGCCTTACACTCCTGGCTGTAGGCACCGATGAAACAGGGAGTTGTCTCCAGGACCGGTCCGGAGTCTGTGGTGGAAGCCACCCGCCGCCTTGGCTACTGTTTTGGCGGTCATCAGGGCTCGGCTGGCCACATAGTCGTCTGCAAGCCTCACCGCGTCCTGGTAAGTCTTGGGCTTCTTGTCGTACACCCAAGCCCTCACCGCCGGCGGGCACTGCTGCATGAGCTGCTCCTGAAAGATGAGGTCCAGCAGGCCTCATAGCCCTCCACCCAGCGTATCCCATACAAAGCCATGCGGGTCACGTAGGTAACATAGGACTCCTGGGGCTGCCTCTCTTCCTGCCGGAACAGTTCTTTCAGGTGTTCTTAGTCATCAGCATACTCATCTGAAAGCGCCATCATTGTCTGCTTAGCAAATCCGGACAGTAAGGGGTCCAAACGTGCAACCCTATGCTGGGGAAGCACTTTGTACCGCCGGCACTGCGTTTCAAAGTTCTTTAAGAAACTGTCAATCTGGTCAGTGCCTTCCATGAACTTGGTGAGACTGTGCTGGTCCAGTTTGAGTTCATCTGTGTTGGGTTGGACAGGGGGGCAATAAGCGGGTCTGTTCACTGCCATAGTGATAAACTGCAGCCGCTCCTCCTGTGTCCCTCTGTCTCCCCATGCAATAATTAGTGCCAACATTTCAGGGGTGAACGGACTGGTAGCCGCAGCAACCAGTACCCCTCCTGTTGCACTGCTCCCGGGAGGTGCACTCGTTCCCTCCCCGAGATTACGCCGCCCCGGCACTGGGTTCCTTCCCTGATCTCCGGGTGGCTGTAAAAGGGCAAGGTGAGCCGTATCCTGAGGCTCTGCAAGCCGGGCTTCATAGTCACCGATTGCGTCAACCATGTGTGCGACCTACTGGTTCTCATAGGACAGTCCATATTCACGGCACTTGTCCTTCGCTGAGCTCGGGTCCACATGTTGGATGAGCCTTCAGCCTCGCTCATGGTTCAGTCGCAGCAGTGAGGTGGTATTTCAACTTGTGTTAACTGTTGCACTCCTGTGTGTTCAATATCTTTAGTCCCAGGAACTCACAATTCCCTTCGAGTTCCCATTATATTACAGGGTAATTACCGTACACTGTAATACAGGTTCAGTTCAGATCCCACCGCTTGCCACCAGTTAATTATAGAGCCTGTCACGGTAGCTTATGACAAGATATAATGAACACCAAATATCTGGGTTGAACTGAACGAGGCTTAGATATAATAAAATATATTTTATGCCTTAAATAAGGTGAACACAGCAATATAGTTGTCAGGAATCGGCGTTCTTCTCGCTTCCCACACAGAGCACTCCCTCTCCGCAGGGAGCCCCTGGACACACAAAACAATCCTGCCTTACTGGCCTCCACGGCTCCTCGCCCCTGCCGCCGTCGCGGGATCACTCCCCTCGGCGATTCCTCTGCTCAGCGCCGGGCGCGCCCACGCCCTCCTGCACGCACACCTACACGCACGCCAGCCCCAGACGTTATGTGCATGCATTCCCAGCTTACAGAGCACACGCCTAACAGAGCACTTTTAACCACTGCTCCTGCAGTGAGGCGTCGCCCCCAAGCATCACACAGTTCCATGCAAATCAATGATTACACTCAGCTGGGCTGTAACACCTCCCTCCTATCAGGGAAGACTCCTTGCAGTCCTCCAGGCCTGCCCCCTTTTCCCATTGGCCTGCCCAGCTTTATTATGCCTGTGCTTCCCATCACTCGTCGCTCGACATAGTCTCTGTATGGAAGCATTTGACTACTCTCTCAGTGACTCCTCAGGTATAGACGCGGATTGGACGACTACCCCCTCTGGCTCTCGACTTCGGCTCTACTTGGACTTCGTAACTTCTGGCATCCCTGTAACACGGCTTATACCTTCGATCATCCGCAACTCTCCTATCCCTGATCCTGGCAACGGCAATAACTACTCCTCCTCTACTACCGGTACCGGCAAGTATTGTCTTCATTACTATACCTGGCCTGGCAATACTAACACCACACTCCGGACGCGCTCCCTTTGCTGCGGGTGCGTGTATCCCTACGTCCCACCTCAGCACAGGGGACGGGTCTGGTCTGTGAGCAGCACCGGCGTAACAATAGTACAATTAACAGGCAAGAAGATAACACTTACTTAGGGTTGGAGAATTGAGAAGTATCTAATAGCAATTCTCCAGCAATCCAGTGACATTCAAGATGGAATCAGAAGCACAACTCCAGCAATGCAGTGACATTCAAGATGGTATCAGAAGCACAACTAAACACTGTAGGGTTGACACAGTTTATATACCTGTGCAACCCTATTCTTAACATTGAACACAGCCTATTGGTGAACAATTATCTGTATCCACTCTCTAATGTGGAGACACAGACTAACAGACTAACGCATGCCCTCAGGTAACAATTAGACTGGCAGAGTTTGTTGATTGACTAATACTTAATCCCTAGACATTGGGTAACAATCAAGGCAGTTACTTTTTGATCACCGTGCTTAGGCTACTCAGCCGTCTGCCCTTCATGACTTATTAGCCTAGCAAATGGCGTCTGCATTTTCAGAACAGATCCAAAATAGAATACATATACACTTTAATATCTACACATATTAATAAGTTCCATTCTGGTGGGCTCAGTGGGTCGACCTTTGCCAGTTTTTAATGCCTACAGTGACTCCACATATTGGCCAAATATGAACTCTCTGCGACCTCCAGAACTGGAGATACAGAAATGCACTTTAAAACATTAAAATACATGCTTATAATGAAACATGGGAACAGGGGAACATACATTTTCAAGGTACAACAAGGTGCAAACCTCATCCCTGGACCGCAGTCCAGTTAACCCCTTGTCTCTCTGGTGAGGTCAGGGGATGGCCATATGGGGTGCAACGCCTTTAATACCGGGCCACCCCCTTTCTCCCTCTACACAACCCTCCTGTTTGGTCTGAGCATCCTTCAGGTTAGCATGTGCTACCCCCATGAGCATCTCTAACCGGTCCCTGAGCTCTACTAAATACTGCAGCACAGAAGCATCAGTATCAGTAGTCTCCTCTTCCCATCCCTCATGGAAAAAGGTCAAGTGGTGCACGGACCCTGCGACCATGTAGAAGCTCAAAAGGTGAGAACCTGGTAGATTCTTGCGTACCTCTCGGTATGCAAACAGAAGTGCTTTAAATGAATCTCCCTGTCTTTCTGTTCAGCTTCTACAATGGCTTGCAACATCTGCTTCAGGGTACCATTGAATTGCTCACCCAGTCCGTTTGTCTGGTAAGGGGCAGTACGGAGGGCTGTCACCCTGCATGTAGCCCAGATACACTGGAGCAATTCAGACATGAATTGTGCCCCTTGATTGGTTAAGATCTCAATAGGAACCCTACTCTAGTGAAAATCTGTATTAAAGCGTTAGCTACCTTTCTAGCCTCAATGGATGAAAGTGCCACAGCCTCAGTGTACCTTGTCGCAAAATCATCCACTGTAAGATGTAACACTTTCCCGTAAAGCTAGGGACTAGAAGGGGTCTCACTATGTCACCTGCTACCCTCTGGAAAGGTTCACCAATCACCGGGAGTGGCTTCAGAGGAACATTCACATGGTCGCCCAACCTGCCTACTTGCTGGAAGGCATCACAGGAGCTGCAAAAAAGTGCCACTGCTGTAGATGCCCGTGGCCAGTAAAACCACTGCAAAAGCCGGGTTCTGGTGCGGGTGATCCCCTGATGTCCAACTAGTGGGATGGAATGGGTTACCTGCAACAACAGCTGCCTATACTCCCTGGATACTACTAACTGTCTTCTACCTGTCCAAACTCTGTCTGGAGCATCAGGGCATACTCTCTGTACAGGAGCCCATGGTGCCAGAGATACCGATCCGACCCACTCTCAGAGGCAGACTCGGACGTCCGAAGTCTCATGCCCTCTGGGATTGGACTTCACTGCTTCTCTGAACATGTCACCTAGCTCTGGCCAGTCATCCTTAGTCACCAGTCAGGAGATGGGGAAACAGGTATGTTGGCAGGGATGTCAGGACACAGTACCAACGCGGTCTGGTTTACCAGCCTTGTCTCCATGGAGACCTCAGGATTCAGTGGTCTCAAATGCAGGGAGTGGGTGATTTCCTCAGTGAGCAGGGGTACCAAAGGCTCCCCTGCCTGGGCAAGTGCCTGACTTTGGCTCTGGGTGACCATAGCCACAGGAGCATCTTCACTCAAAAAAGATCAGATGAGGTGTCCTAGGTCGTTACAGAGTAGCACCTCAATATCCAACCCTGGCAAATCACCCACATCTCTAACACCTCAACCGGCACCCCAGTCAAGGAACACCTGAGTCACCAGGATTGACCTAGGTCCCCCATCTGGCATGGTGACCTGCATCCCCGGTCCAGGGAGCAGATCCCCTGGCCTAACCATATCAGGTCACACCAGGGTAAATGTAGCACCGGAGTCAATCAGGCCGGCCGCCTGGCAATCTCTGATGGTCACAGGACTCAAATGCAACCGGACATCGTTGACCTGCAGCCCGACTGCTTAAACTTGATGCCCATCTGTTTCCTCTGCTGTGCTGACTGTAGATGATATAGGGACCGCTGCCTGGGTCTTCAGCTGTACCTGGTGGATAAAAAATAAAGAAATAGAGTGCGCAACTAATAAACCATTTAACCACAACCCATTTAGAGTGATATAGTGTTAATAGTGAAAGGATAATTACAACCCTTAATTCTTAGGGTGTAAATACATACAAACTCTGTAAATACAGTGGCAGATGCAGATGTTAAATGGTCATGGTGGCTCAGCACTCCAACAGCACTTCAGACAAAAAACAGAAAAAAACAGCGCAAACTGCATAGTGAAGTATATAAAATATTATTGATCCATAAAAAAGTTAAGTATTAAGCGTACATTAGGTAGACAGAACAAGCGCATTGAGTGCTAAAAGCACAATGAGTTACCACTCAGCAACAGGCGTTTAGGCAGCTCTGAATATCGCAGCAACGAAGATTCATGAGGTCATCAGCACGTCCTCGGTACACGATCCTGCAGAGATCGATTCAATCCGTGGGGCTGTCTCTTTCGGAGGAGTATTCCTCCCAGCGGTTTCGGCAAATGTGTTCCCGTCGGACTTCCGGGTCACGTCAAGATGACGTCACGGCGACATACGTTAGTGTCCTCGTGGTACACGTTGATCATGCAATGAGTCCAGTATGTACCAGAGTCCCAATACACCCAATCAATGGGGATAGGAGGTCACAGCACCAACAGTTCGATACACCACCATCATCATCTTGACGCGACCCGGATGTCCGACGGGAACACATTTGCCGAAACCGCTGGGAGGAATACACCTCCGAAAGAGACAGCCCCACCGGATTGAATCGATCTCTGCAGGATCGTGTACCGAGGACCTGCTGATGACCTCATGAATCTTCGTTGCTGCGATATCCAGAGCTGCCTAAACGCCTGTTGCTGAGTGGTAACTCATTGTGCTTTTAGCACTCTATGCGCTTGTTCTATCTACCTAATGTACGCTTAATACTTACCTTTTTTATGGATCAATAATATTTTATATACTTCACTATGCAGTTTGCGCTGTTTTTTTGTACCTGGTGGATGGCTGCTCGCTGCTCCACTGTGGATATGAGTCCCACATAGGCGACTGCCTTTGCCGCTTGAGTACGTTGCCCCAGATCAAGGAGATAAAGTGCATTGTGCATGAATCATGTAGGAGGGTTGCTATACCTCCGTTTTTAATGGACCAATAAAGCTATATTTATATACCATTTTTGACCCATTCTTCTGGCTGTGCACTATTTTCCCAGTCGTTCTTGAAGGTGAGGGACAGCAGTCCCTGGTATTTGGTAGCCCCACATCCCTCGATCCACTGGGTACCGTGCTGGGCTAACCTGCCCACAAATTCCAAGTGAGTGTCCCAGACAGTCTTTTCCTCCAATCTGAACAGTCCCCGATAAACCTCTGGATTGACGTGCTTTTAGTTGTGGCTGTCCATGGTTGGGATTCCCTGAAAAGCCTTCAGGGCTCTTCCGGTTAGCACTGGAGACAGTTGTACCATACAGTCTCGGGGTGGGAGACAGAACCATCTGCACTGGTCCTCAAAGACCTTTAGATAGTCATCAATGCTGTCTGTGCCATCCACAAATTTGGCAAAACTGTGATGAGAAACCCTTAGGGGTCTAGACTGGTCAGGGTCCCAGTGGGGACGAGCCATCTGAGCGCCTTGGGCAGCGCAATCAGTTTGATTGTTTTGAATGTGATCCATTGACAGTCTCAGTAAGTTCCTTCTCATACTTGCTTTGACTGTTATTATGCTGGTGGCTTTGAGTACTACTTGTAGCTGGAGAATCATCTGTATCAAACAGCACCACTTTTAACTGATTTAACTTGATCAGATTTATCACCACCGACAATAATGCCGCCACCACCCCCATAACAACCTTCACCAAAATTACATTCATCTCTTGGGAAGTGGGGAGGGGCAGGCTTAAAACCTGGGAAGGAGGAGCCACCAACCCCCAAAGCTGAAACAGCTGAGAATAGGTTAACAGAACACAAAACTCCAGCAAGCTCTTTATTGGAACCCATTTTAGTGCAAGAAGTCGACGTGGCAACATCCGTTTGGATTTATCATGGGGAAATGTGGATTGACAGATGAAGATACTGTAGAAGATAGAAAAAAGAAGAACATAATGACAGATGAAGATAGGTGAAAGAAGATTTTTGTTACCTGTTCCTGATCTTCAATTTATGGAGTGCCGGTATCTCCTATGCATTTAAATCCCACCGTCACGTGATCGTGGGAATAAAATACATACAGTATGAGATACCGGTAACCCCATAACGGGGCCTGTATCTCGGGAAATAGGGAGTTCCCGGAACTGAAATCAACGCGGTTCTGCTCCGGAGAGCCCCTGCTCATATACACTAGTATTAAAAATGTTATTAAAAAAAAAAAGATTTCGGCCGAGATTTGCACAGGGGGAGACGGCTCTCTCTGCAGCTAAAACAAATCGCCAGATTTGGCCTTTTGAGAGAGGCGATCATGACGCCGCCGGCTTCTCACCAGTTTTGGAGTATTTTGCTATCACTGGTAATCGAGGCTTTCTGAATACCGTGGTAGCAACGCTCAAAAAACTGGCAGATTAAACGGCAGGGCGATTTTTTTATGAAGGCTACTAACATAAATCTCTAAGTATATATCACTCTAAACTTCAAATTACAATGCATCCAAGCCATAATTATGAAGAAAATATTTGTACTTATCTGATGTTAAAGATGTCATATAGTTCAATTAGGGTCTGTGCAGTGGTTAAAGTCACTTCAAAGTAACGGTACGGTGTCTTAATATAGTTTAAGAAAGATCTACATTTAGTAATCAAAGGAGCAAAGCTTTAGTCTACTGTATCTTACAGGCAACGTACGCAATATTGTATGTAGGCAATATTGATGCTGTAAAAGCAGAAGGGGAGAGGCGTTTGAAAATAAATCCCATTGATATTCAAGGTAAAGTGAAATTGTCAGATTGTAAATAAAAAAAGTAGTGGTGCTTAGGGTGTAAATTTTAAAAAAAGTAGTGGTACTTTGTAACTCCTCGTATAATCACACTTTGATCACTGTTTATGTGGGATAGTTCCTTGAAGTGCTTTGCTGCCAGAGGGGTCAATGCATTGCTGTCCCCTCTGGCAACAAAGATGTTAATCCTTCATCTTATTTAATGAATCTTAATTATCCCAGAGTAATTAAGTCTAGGGAGGGTAACCTTTCCTAACAGTATCTTTCTGACATAGTCGCTTTCCTATGCTGTGCTCTGCCCTACACAGTGTGACAATTGGAATTCATATTAATCAACTTTAATGCATGGTGTTTGCACAGAAGATTACATACAACTGTTCTTACAATATGTATAATGGGCCTTTATTTCAAGTTACATAGTTTGGGAATAAAATGGTTGACTTGGCGAGTAATGTGGCACATAGCCAGAACAAAGTGAGAAATGCGGCGTGCGAATCAACCAACAAGAACAGGCAAGATCCATGACTCATTCCCAAAGACTGAAATGTAATCTTGTCTGTCAGTTCAGGTGCCGTGCTCAACTAGTCTCAAGACAAATCTCACTTATACAGCTGCTTTATATTTGCTTTTAAGAATTAACCTTTTTTGAGCAGTTCTTATAAAGCAAAGCAAATGAAGACTGTCATGAATACATAATTAGTATACATTTGCCATATACTGTACCCGCTACGTACAGCAAAGTACTAGTCAGCCCTGGCTTGCCAGTAGTTTTTATATTGGAGTGTCCCTTAAATCCAGTTTAGTAGCCGGGGATAGGGCCTGATCAATAATAATAATTAGTAAAATAATATCATAAGCTCAAATTGGTAGAAATAAAAATGTGTAAATAAAGAAGATAAAAGTTTGTAATAATATTAAACTTAAACTATGAAAAGTGCAGATAGTGATTTGTACATATAATATTATAGGACTCCTTCAATGGTTGCAAGGAATAGAGAGAAAGAATTTAAAATGTAAAAGTATAAGGGATCTGTTCAATACCTAAGATGGCTGCGACCATAATGTGACATCATCCTCACAGAAGCAATCGGGACCATCTTGCTTCCTGGCAATTCCTGCCCTCAGTTTCCGACAGGAAGTGACTTCACCCCCATTGAAGCAAGCATGGCCATCTTACTTCCTGGCAATCCTGGTCCTCTCTTCTGACAGGAAGTAAGCCTCTCTCCGGCTCTCATTGCCAGTAGCTGCCTCTGGCCCTTAAATAGCAGGCAGTTGCTATAGGACTTTGCTCGTGCAAAGTACTCTGTGCTCCTGCCTTGTTCCTGCTTTGTTCCAGTCTGGTTCCAGTCCAGTTTCAGTCCGGTTCCTCCTGTGTCCTGTTTCTGAGTCTGTTCCTGAGTCCTGTTCCTGAGCCTTCCCCTTGTCTGTGCCTGCACCTTCACCTTCACCTTCACCTGACCTGTCTTCCCCTGCATTCCAAGCCTCAGATCAGAGGCCAAAGTCAGTGTACTACTCCCTACCTCTGCCCTGCAGGTCCATATCCTGTCCTGCAGTCAGAAACAGCTACACATTGCACGAGCCATGCAATGGCCCGCAGAGGTAGGGAACACCGATATCACCCCTCCCCCACACAACCTCCTTGGAACATCTTGAAGTCTCTCCTGAAAGGAAGGGTGCTATGGGGCTTTGGTGTGGCCAGCTCCCACTTTCTAGTGCTTGCACCCTGGATGTTCCTCACCTGGATTCCTGCCTTTCCCATTTTTATGACCTGGTTATTGCATGCTTTGTCCTGCCTTGACTTCCACATGGACCCCGGCTTGTCCTCTTCTTGCTAGCCGGATATTGGGACATTTCTCCCTTCATTAGAGAGGAATAGAAAACCATTGTGGGTAGTGTAGGACCTGCTAAAAAGGGTTTACCATGACGTGGTTTCAGGCATATAATCCTTTGGCCAAAGCATTTAACTAAAGAACCCTTACTTTATATATAGTTCTGCTCCTCACTTTTGTCCTCACTTAGGATTCAGCGGTCTTTGCGGTTACTGGCACTCTGCCTTTAAGGAGGCTGGACGTCATCTGGATAGCACCAGACCATGGAGTTCTGTTCTGTTCCTGTGAGTTTCCAGGTTGTTCTGTTCATAGTTCCTGTTCCATTCATAGTTCCTGTTCATAGTTCCTGTTCCATGTACCTTGCCTTTATTGCAGCCTGGAGTCTGTTCTGACCTCTCCATGGAAATTTGCCCGGAACACAGCCTTGCACGCCCCCATGGTAAGAACTTTCTCTTTGTTGTTTTCCCCCAAGCCTATAGTGGATTGTCTGGAGTTCGATCCTGAAGGGGGGGATACTATATATATAGTGATCTGTTCGATACCTAAGAGATGGCCGCCGCCATAAAGTGACATCATCCTCACTTAGATTGTATGATTTATTGTATTCTTTCTGGCAACGGAGAACATGGCCCTGCAGTAGGCTGATTAGGATGCCCTTCATGATGACAGGGGTAAGTAGAAAGGTTTATTTACTTTATTTATGCTGGCTGGCTAATGTTTTATTTAATAATGGGCAAATGAGCTATTATCCATTTCTGGATAATTGTTATTTTGCCCATTACAGTACTGTATGTGTTGGGGGGGGAGAGGTGTATCAATTGCAATGTATACCCCAAAAAATGTTTTTGCAACAGGATTGGTACCGCAGGCTACAACCCAAGGACCCCCGGACACCACCCGAGGACCCCCGGACACTCGTAGGGATCACCCAATGGCCCCAAACACCTGTGGGAACCACCTGAGGGCCCATAGACACCCGTGGGACCAACCGGGGACCCCCACTGGCTTCTGGTATCAATCCTTTGTAAAAAAAAAAAAAAAGGGTTTTATGTGGGGGCACAGGGGGTGGGTAGGTTGTGTATTGGTGGTTTGTACATATTGTAATGTTTATTGGGGGCAAAAGGGGTGAATTAAGGGCCAAGTTCAAACTTCACTCACCCCCTCTGCCTCCAATAAAGCTGCTGTTGTTCCTTAATCCATTCATTGCCTTAGCGGCTATCTGCTAAGTAATGAAGCTGCTTTATGTAATTTGTATTATTAGTGTGCGGAAGCAGTGGTTCTCCTGAGATGAACCATATTGATTTCAGCCTCGGGGACCCCCTGCTTCCCGAGTGCCCAGATACAGGGTGCCGTTATCTCCTTCATTATTTAAATCCCCCGGTCACGTGACACGGACGATTTAAAAATGGCAGTGATACCGGCACCTGATGTCCCATACCAGGGCCTGTAACCCAGGAAGCAATGGTCGCTGAGACTGAAATTAAAGTGCATCATCTCAAGAGAAACCCTGCTCACGCACACTATTAATAAAAATTACATTAATGCAGATTCATTACCATAGCAGATAGCCTCTATGGTAACGAATTATTTTAATTTTTTATTTCGGTTTACTAGTGTATTGTAGCAGGGGGTCTCCGGAGCAGAACCTTGTTGATTTGAAATCCGGTGACCCCCTGCTTCCAGAGATACAGGCCCCATTATGGGGTGCCAGTATCTCCTATACATTTAAATGTCCAGCGTCACATAACCATGGGAATAAAATACATAGGAGATACCGGCACCCCATAACAGGGCCTGTATCTCAGGAAGCAGGGGGTCCCAGGACCTGGATTCATCGCAGTTCTGCTCCTGAGATCCCCTGCTCATCTACACTAGTAATAAAATGTATATTAAAAAAACATACATTTCGGCCGAGATTTGCGCAGTGAGAGACGGCTCTCATTGAGCAGCTCTCTCTGCAGCTGAAAGGAATCGTCGGGTAAGGTCTTTTCAGAGAGGCGATCTTCACGCCGCTGGCTACTCGCCCGGTTTTTAATTTTTTGCTCTCAAAGCTAATCGAGACTTTCTGAATTCCATGAAAGCAACACTCACAAAACCGGCGATTTAAATGGCCCAGCGATTTATTTTTTTATGAACGCTTAGTGCATAGACCCTTTAATGTTTTGTATCAAGGATCAAATTGAGGATTTTTTTATCACTTAAAAATAATGAATCCCAAGATGGGGGCTGCACGGATTCAATGGAAACTTCTTGAAGATCTAAGTTAGGATAGCAGAAAGGTACCCTCAAATTTCATCAAAATCGGTGAAGGTTTTAGGCCTGTGGAGAAATAACACACTAACAAAAACACAAACACACAATCAAAGAGGTCACAAAGTCTAGTAGAAGTCTTCACTGCACTCGCTACTCTCGCACGCTCATCAAATTATTGATAGAACAGGCAGAGAAGTCACTGGTGGCAATAAGCCTAATACCGATTAGATGGAGTTGACCATCAAGTCCCTGAAAGGTTCCACGGGTCTGGCCCAGATGGATTTTCTGGACCGTACTATAAGAAATGTAGCGATATACTTGTCCCCAAACTGGCCAGTCTATTTAACAATTTCCTGCAAGTTCAGGAAATCCCAAATGAAATGTTCTTAGTGGCCATCTCAGTGATCCACAAAACTGGAATAAATAATAACGACTCCAAAAATTATCAGCCCATATCACTAATAAATGTAGACATGAAAATCTTTAAAAAAATGTTGTGAACATGGCTCAATGTTCCACTTTCAAGTCTAGAGCACCCAGATCAGGTTGGATTTGTTCCAGAGAGACAGGCCCCAGATAAAATCAGGAACATTATAGATTTAATTCATGCAGCTAAAATATATCATTCTCCTACAATGCTTCTCTCACTGGATGTCAAGAAGTAATTTGACAGGGTGGACTGGAGATATTTTTTCACAACACTGCGGTCTTCTAGCCTTAAAGGGAACTTTATTAATTGGATAAAACTGCTATATAGGTCCCCAAAAGTCTTCATTAGGAAAGTGGGGTAGATATCAGAGCAGTTTCCCATTAAAAGTGGAACTAGGCAGGTCTGTCCTCTATCCCCACTTCTTTTTCCTCTCACAATTGAACCCCATGCCAGAATAATTCATACTGTAGAAACCCAGATATTTCAGAGTTGATTAAAGATCATGACCACAAATTAAGCCTGTTTGCAGATGATATTATGCTGACTCTTACCAGCCCTCACATATACGTTCCCACCCCTAATAAAATGTTGGGCCATTTTGGGGAAAAAATCAAGTATTAAGGTAAATACGAGCAAATAAGAAGCCTTTAACATCAAGCTTCCCCCAGAGTCAGTTAGAATGTCATCGCTAAATTTAAACTTCAAATGGATGTATTAACTACTTGGGAATAAAATTAATTAATTCATATTCGATTCTCTATCCAGGCAATTTCTCGTATATGTATCAGTCCCTTAATGTATATCTTGAATCATGGTCTAATTATTTTATATCTTGTTTAGGTAGGATTCTTTTTTATATATATATATATATATATATATATATATATATTTTTTTTTTTTGTGAGAGAAAGGGAGGACCCCGCATCCACAAGACAGATAATGGCAACTAATTACCGACAGAGTAAATCTATACACAGTGATATGTCGGTGGTGCTATAAGGGCAGGTAAATATTGTGAGAGAGAAAAAGAGCCCTGAACAAAAAGCACTCTAGTATGCCTGGCAGTACAAAATCACATAATTTTTATTAGAGGTTGTCACAGAACAAAAGTTAAAAAACAAAGCACAGAAAATTAAAATAGGGCATGGATCCCCTGTCCGTAGCAGAACTTGATAAATCCTCCAACAAGTATATCCCAATGGGAACAATAGAATTGCCAAAATTGACAAGATAAATGCTCTAAAGTACCTGACAAGGTTAACACAGTGAGGCTGACAACAGGCCAAACAGAGGTGGCTAAGGCTACGTGGTCAATACAAAAAATAACAGCACACTTCTATCCCCCTTGAGTCTAGGGTATATTTGCTTTCCTGTGGAGGGTTTTTGTCACTTTTTTTACTCACCATAACTTAACTCAGTATTATGTTTCATATATATATATATATATATATATATATATATATATATATATATATATATATATATATATATAAATATATATATATATATATATATATATATATATATGAAAAAAATGAAACTCAGTTGGCACACTGTAAACAGAACATATGCTGATGCTTGTCCCTTATGCACATATACATAGATAGATTTTACCAGATGGGAGTCCGGGAAAAAACGAGACAGCACACAGCCAAGGAAATCCAGAAGTACTGTATTCAATTTTGCATGGCACCACATCCAACGTTTCGGTCATCAAAGAGTGACCTTCCTCAGGGACGCACGTGCCTCTGTAAGCTTGCGATTTGGAGAATGATAATAGGACATGGTAGGGAGGAGTTATATGACATATGTATTGTAATGGGGAGTATCAAATTCTGTGCTGGTGTGATTTTTTCTACCTTTTCATACAGTCAAAAAATCTTCCAGGTCTGTATTTTACAGGCACTGATTCCCTGCCCGAAAGAATTTACAATCTAATTTTTGGGGCCTGAGGCAAAGGGAGATAATGGGACTTTTCAAAGGACCAATAAAAATTAGTTAAGGCAGATGTTAGTTAGTGAGATGTGAATGAACAGTGCGGCGAAAGAGAGATTATCTTGCTTTCTACAATTATTACAAATGAGGGAGGTGATGACCCAGCCATTCTCCTAAGCTAGCACCAACATTGTAATGTTTCTGACTGCAGGACAGGATACGGACGGCAGGACAGAGGAAGGGAGTAGTAGACCGACCTTGGCCTGGGATCAGAGGCCTGGGATGCAGATGTAGTCAGGTCCGGTTCCGGGGTCGAAGCAGGCAAGGAGTAGTCGGGTCCAATCGAAATCAAAGACCAGACAGGCAAAACAAAGACAAAGTCAGAGAACAGGTGGGACAAGGTATAGAGTAATTTGCATGAGCAAAGCCAGTAGCAACTGCCTGCTATTTAAAGGCGAGAGGCAGTTGCTTGCAATGAGAGCCAAAGAGAGGCTAATTTCCTGTAAGGAACTGAGGGCAAGAATCCCAGGAAGCAAAATTGGCACGATAGAATCAGTGAGGGTGTGATGTCATATCCTGTTGGCATCCATCTTGGATTTTTGGGCAGATCCCTTATAGTATCCCCCCCTTCAGGAACAAACTCCGGGGTGACCAGGTCCTAGTTTTTCTGGCTGACAACGGTGGAACGCCTTAACCAGGGCTGGAGCATGAAGATCCTGAATCTTTACCCAACTCCTCTCCTCAAGACCATACCTCTTCCAGTCCACCAGATATTGAATTTATCCCCTGGACATACAAGAGTCAAGTATCTGTTGTACCTCATATTAAATTTGACCCTCAACGATTACTGGATTAGGAGGAGCAGGGTGCTCTGAAAAGCGATTCTTCACCACAGGTTTCAGGAGGGACACGTGGAACGTGGTGGAAATTTTTAATAAAGAGGGAAGCTCCAGCTGATAGGTGACTTCCTTGATCTTCCAGATAATGTTGTAGGGACCAATGAATCGGGGTTTGAGTTTATCAGAAGGTTAACGTAGATGATGTTACGCGTTGAGAGGCATACTTTATCCCTGATCGAGTATGGGTGTGACGGTCTCTGATGTTTATCCGCAACTTTGTTTGTCTCTCAGTAGTTGAGTGAAGGTTTGCCTGAATCCCATTCCAAAGGTCCTGCAAGTTCTGTGCCCTGGTATCAGCCGCTGGGATACCTTTTGCTTGAGAATAAAGAGGAAGGGAACGGGGATGGTAACCCCATGCTGCGAAAAAATGGAGAACAGCCCAGAGTCATGAGATAAATTGTTGCAGAAAAATTCTGCCAGTGGTAAGAGTTCTGCCCAATGATTCTGATGTTCGTTAATGTACAGATGCAGCGGCCGTTATTCAAACATTTCACTGAGCCGTTTTCATGAACAATGCTGTACAGCCGAGGTGGGCAACCCTGTAGCCAATAGCCACAAGTGGCTAATTGACCATCAAAGTGTGGCTAATTGGAGTTTGCCAAAAAAAAGCTTAAAAAAAAAATGTGATATATATCTGATAAAACTAGCTGCTATTACAACGGACGGTGCACCAGCAATGATTGGAAAAAAATCAGTATTTGATCTCGAATTGTTGATGTCAATTTGGAGGCAGAGATAAGATACGCATCGAGTACAGATAGTCAGCCAATGTTTCTGCAACTTCGCATTAACTTGTCTTGCATTTTCAATTTGAAGAATTGTCATCATTTGCATCTCAAGCAGTTGTAACTGAGTAGTCAAAGTGTACATGTTTTGAATGAACTTGTTCAAACAGTGCGTGTTGTTTTAAATGTTCGTTTAAGTAGCCTTATTTCTCAAATTTTACATGGTGTGGCTATTTTCACTTCTCATTCGCCACACCTGTCGCTACATTGAAAAATAGGTTGCCCACCTAGGCGTGTACAGTATATGCGCCCATGATCACTATAGGAATATACATCTGTACTTTCCAATTGACCTTTGAGTCAAACCCATCAATTAGCGATTTTGGTTATAAATACCTCAAGAAAGGAACGCAACCGGCAGGAACTTGAGGAAGCAAGTTTTCTTGTGAAACGCGAAGTTCCCTGCCGGTACGTGCTTGATGTTTGGCCACTCTCAGGTGGTCGAGGTAGGCAGCAGGCAAGTGGTAGTCAGGTCCAATCTAAATCCAAGACCAGACAGGTAAAACAAAGACAAAGCATAGCTCAAGTGGGACTCCAGATGAGCCCTCTGCCTGCGGTCCTGACATCGGACACGTATGTAGGAGTTCACCGCAAACAGAGGACTCGAGACGGTATCCGGAGCTGATCAGTGCTTTTAGAGTGTGAGTATTTTATTATTCATCTTGTTACTAATAAATTGTGCATTAACTTGACGTGCGGCTCTGCCTATTTCCTTTACTGGGACTACAGGGGAGATGCCAGTCATTCACCATCACAGCATTTGATCCAACTGGTGGATCGAATGAGCAGAGGATATATATCTGACTCAAAAGACATTCCCGATGTGAACGAGCTCACACGGCCATGTGAGTACTATATATTTATATATTTACTTACCCAATGCCATCTTTCCCGTCATTGTGTGTATAATGTTAATTCCCTTTTGAAGATTTGGAGTTTAAGTACATTTATGCTGTGCTCTTTTATATATTTAAATATCTGAATTCGTCCTGGATTACTTGCGCTGACCACAACAACTTTTCCTTCACTGACTATGGAATGGGCCTGGTGAAGGGGTAAGTGACCCCGAAACATTGTCCCCTGCGTCTCACGCACACTCTTCCTTCCCTGTTAGGGATTTCCTTAACATATCCCTCACTTTTTAGTGATGTCACATTTCCCCCTTCCCTCACCATCCCTCCCCCTCTTGTTCATTTTCTGTGATTTGCGTTTTTTTGCACACTGTCAATTCGTGTTCTTCACTTTTGCTCATTAATACATATCAGCATTTCAAATATCATTGATTATTTTGTATTCATTCGGAGTGCGGGGAACATTTTCTGTGTTCTATATGTCCTTAGGAGAGATAAAGGGTCTCTTCATTGTTCCCCAGCACCCACCACATACTTATATTCCTAATATATTTAATACATTAGCTAGTGCCGCCTATACAACATACTTTCTGTCAAAAAAAAGACACGTTTCGCCTTCGCTTCGGCTTCATCAGTGTTGTTTACGTGTGTATGTGCACAGTATACAGTGTATATACAGGCATACCCGGTTTAAGGACACTCACTTTAAGTACACTCGCGAGTAAGGACATATCGCCCAATAGGCAAACGGCAGCTCACGCATGCGCCTGTCAGCACATCCTGAACAGCAATACTGACTCCCTACCTGTACCGAAGCTGTGCACAAGCGGGGAGACAAGCCTGTGACATATGCGTTATTTACATCAGTTATGCACATATATGAGGATTGTAGTACAGTACATGCATCGATAAGTGGAAAAAGGGAGTGCTTCACTTTAAGTACATTTTCACTTTACATACATGCTCCGGTCCCATTGCGTACGTTAATATATATATATATATATATATATATATATATATATATATATATATATATATATATAAATATATATATATATATATATATATACCATATACATTTTAAGACATATATACATACATATACATACATACATACAGACGTAGCCAATGCTATTGCACTCCATTATGCACAATAACGTGTTTCTGCTGGTGGAGCATTTTAACTCATTATTTAACCACTTCTTAGTTCATTCGTGCTAATCCTTTAAGGACATTATAGCGTTTCAGGAGTCAATTTTTACACATGGTTACATTGGGTGTCAATGTCTTTATCATTAGTTCTTTCTATCTCCCTAAACACAGGGCTGCTCCTTATGGAAAATATGAACTTTAAAGCAGGAGATTGTGTTCCTGGCTACTACGGTGTTCCCTTTAAATACTACTGACAAAACTTACAACTACTGTAACTGTATCCTTGGCAACGAATTAATAAACAAAAAGAACTGGCATCTGCCCTTCCCAAATAAATAATGTTTTGATTAAGCAAGGAAAGCATAATGAAATAATGTTACAAATCTATAATTTAAATTCTGCATGGTCTCTACATAGAGCCTTCTGACTTACTGGAAGAGCAGCAGAAAAACTGATCATTGGGAAATGTTGCCATTAGCTGAAAGGGAGGGCTGATAGCCAAGGGCTTCGTGCCAATGTCTGTATAGACACATCTGGTCTAATCTGTTTTTCTAAACCGAGAAAAAAATGTGGTGTTAATTAAATGTATAAGTTCCACTATGGAAAATTCACTTAATCACGAACCAAAACACTAGCACTTCCTTAAAGGACTAAAAGCAAACATAAGTTAGGTCTTTAATCAATACAAATATATAACCCATTTTTTTTATCAATAAATATGGTCTTTAAAGGGATATTGCCACTTAACTCACAAAGCGCCATTTTAAGAGAGCGCCTAAATAAGTAACAGATGTTATTTTCACTGAGGTTAACACAAAGCTAGTTATGTGCAAATACAATGACCATTGTTTATATCATTAGCATCATGTTAAGTTATTGTAGTGCAACATTGCCTTATCTGCCAATAACGTCTCACTAAGTAGTGTACAGTATGTCTTAGCCACCAAGACCCTGAAAAATGGGTGTTGGAGGAGAAGAACAGAGGAAAAAAGATAGACCACTGACATACCTGTAAAATACGCTAATTTAAATCATTTTAATATATTTTGCATATGGAAAATTAGCATAGCTCTCCACATCTTTCTGTCCCTCTCTCTCTCCCTGTTCAAATAGAAGCCTTTTTAAAGTTTTAGTCCGTTGTAGCACCAAAATGAACCAATGGCAGTGACATGTTTAATGAGACAAATCTCTTTGAATGATAAATTCAGTATAGCTATAAGTATTAACAAATATTAATTTGTTTGTTTATAAATATCCTGAGCTGACAGGGGTTTGAGTTCCTCTGGCTGCTCCTTTTTGGGTAATATCACTATTCACAAGCAAAGCCTCCCTCACTCTTCTTCCTCTTTATGGACTGGATGGACATGAACTTGAGTAAACATTTAACTGACAAGTTTGCACAGCCAGAGCCTGCCTTTCTACCCTTCCCCTTATGTTTGGCTCTCTGATAAGGACAGGGTGAACTAAGGATAAATAAAACACTTGACTGACAAAAACTCCCCCACTCAAAGGCCCATAAGAAATACAATTTAAGATACTTTCCAGAGAAACCAAAGAAGGCAAATCTTTGCTTTTAGCGTGGTTAGATTTGATTTAAGATGCCATTATGTTGCCAATTTGTTTACAAAAGGTTGTTTTTTCCCTTCTAGGTTTGATAGCACCTTTATGGGAGAGAATCACATTGTTAAGTAGTTTACAAAATGTACTTTTTTTTTAAAACTATGGGGCTGATTAAATATACAGATGCAGCGGCCGTTATTCGAACATTTCACGCGTTGTATACCTGGGCATACCCATGTCATGGTGCATGATTTCTTCCAACTTTACCGCGTTAAGACGCGTGTTGACTAGTATTTTTATCGAGTGCAGAAAATGGCATTTTAGCGTTGTCTGCAATACCGTTGAGAAACTCAAGTGGGCGATCGTGAGTTGTTGTCTTAAAAATCTAATAGCAATTCTACCTGTCTTTTATTGCCATACAGTAATTCAAGTGTGTGTAATTGTAATTTAAAGATTAACATTACGAATTCATACTGTATAGTGTACTGTACATGGGAAAGAAGTCCTTTCTGAGGCCTCCTGATCCATACACAAATCCTCTAACTGTAGAAGATTAAAAATATGAGCACAAACAACAAACAGTATTTTTAATGAATTAAATGTTGTATTTGTACAGGATAATAAAGGAAAAATGAATAATACAAAAATACAACGTCGCTTCTTCCGAATGTAAAATATTTTCCGTGCATGTGTTTATGCTTAATTGGAACCTTGGTGAAACGCATATGCGTGTCATCACATTTATGTCCATGCGTTTATGTCTAATAGGAACCTTGTTGAAATGCATATGCGTGTCAGCACATTTCTGCGCATGCGTGTATGTATAATTGTTTGACTGTCATTGCTACAGTAGTTGCACCCCCCCCCACCCACACAGACAAAGCCTAACAAACAAAAGCGAATTCAACTGCGAATTCAAGGGGGATACATTAGCTAAACTCCATACATGGCTCAGTCCGTGTACTGTGCAGAAACCAATGATGGGCAAACAAGCAACGGTGGAAACGAATATGCTATGCATCACAATGCAATGATGACCTCAAATACATACATACACAATATGCCAGCGTGGAAAAATGGATCCAAACAAGTACATTGTTGACTTATTTCGATCAGGTACATATCATGTACTATAAAGTTAGCATTATTGTTAATTACTTTATTTAAAATGAACATATAATCTGCATAATCTAAATAACACTTGTGCTAACAGACACAGTCACGCTAACGTGTACGATGTTATCTTTGGGAACATAGATAGAGGGTAGGGCACGCACTCAGACACACTGGTAAATGAGGGGTTCTTAGCTGCCGGTGCACTGGTTTTGGGAGCTCCTGACGTCCCAAAAGTAGTCCAGTAGTAAAGAAGAAGCAGGCACATGTCTTAATCAAGGAGGTTTAATGTGCCATGACAACCAACGTTTCGACAGTACAATACTGCCTTTCTCAAGGTGAAGCCTTCCCCTTGAGAAAGGCAGTATTGTACTGCTGAAACGTTGGTTTTCATGGCACATTAAACCTCCTTGATGATTATGACCGTGTGCCTGCTTCTTCTTTACTACGGAACTTTGGGAACATATCATACAAACTTAAAGCAATGAATTATTTGAAAAAATGTTTACATTCTCTTATTCCATATGTGCATACATATCATATGCACAGTGACAAAAGATGACTTAAATAGGCAGATCGATGTGTTCTACTACAATCAATCTTTTCATTTTCATAATATCGATGTATCATCCTAATGTGAAGTGTATAAGTGCTAATGTATCAATGCAGACTCGACACAATGAGAATATGCATGAATACGCCCATCTCACATGCGCGCACAACTTACATTGTTCAATGCCATTATGCTGAGCGAAAGAGAGACGCTTATAGTCAGTGAACCACGATCAGCACTTTATAAGTGCAATGATATAAGTTTTATTATATTACGCATTAATATTACCAGAAGTGTACCCTATGAGTTAACACAGCGTTGCGCAAACTGGCCTGCGGAATATTTGCTATGTGTGGCACTTGCAGTTGCAGAGGCCCCACGCTCTTCCCCCCAGGCATTTAAATTAATGCCGGGGGATCGTGTGAAGCCTCACCTTCTCTTCGGCGATGCCTTGCCATAGCAACGCAGAGTCAAATGATGCTGTGGGGTCATGTGATGTCACGTAGGCATGGCAATGTGATGTCACGTGACCCCGCAGCATCATTTCATGCCTGGAGACAAAGAGAAGATAAGGGTGGTAAGGGATGGAGGGAAGGGAGAACGTAGGGAAGGGGGGACGTGAGCCAAAAATATTGCGCAATGCTGCGTTAACATATACTATGTTGTATACATTATATTCTGAGTTACTCATGGTTCTACACAATAATATTTTTCATAAATATATATTTAATTATCCTTATTTGTTTAACAGAAATGATTATCGAACAGCGACAGTACTAATATCTGATTTGACGAGGCTAAAAGAACATCTTCAACAACAATTTAGGTTTATGGTTAATACACTGTCTAGCTTAATCATCAAGTAAAATGTTAAGGGTAGTTATAATAAGATATTTGATGTCATGCAGTATATTCATACAATACTCCTTCATAATGATTGTGTATGTTTATTTCATACATCTCAAACACAATATGTAGTAGATGCTTTCTTTATATTACATACAAATTTATTTGTTAAATGGTTGACATGCAATAAATATGTATATCTGCTACTAGTTACGCACTTTTGTTTCTATATTTGTCACAGATGAAGAAAAAATGACATATAGAAAGCCAAGATTGATTATTTGGACAATACATGTCCTAATAATGTAGAGGCAAATGTTATAACATTTATTAGAACGTATTACAAAATGACATGATATAATATTCAAGAACATATACATTACAAATGAACATTTGATACTCACTATTTCATCATTGGCACCTCTGTGTTACATCAAATATGATCTTTAACATGTTGCAGTTCATATAATGTTGCTGTAAAACATGCAAATATGTCAGAGCTTTATTTAGAAGAACCATTTAAAGATACATAAAATAAAGATGAATTTGGTTGCATGCAACTGATGTGGGGAATCAATAGTTGTGTGTGCTGGAGTGCATGCATGGAGAATGTGTTCAGCCATCGCTATCCTATGGTGATGAAAATATTATTTCAAATGTTAAAATAATCACGAATGACAGTATATTAGAAGCTTCACACATACATTGTTGCTTACCTGAGAAATAGGTAGCTATCACATTACGACATATCTCCACCCCACTGGCTGTCTGCTCCTGCTCCCCTGCATCATAGCTAGGAGGGTACTCCTGTAAACCATCCTGTATGTTGCCTGGAAGATTGTGCCGTAGTGCAATATTGTGCAAAATGCAACAACATATCACTATGGCAGAAACCTTCTTAGGCTTGTACTGTAGGGCACCACCAGATTTATCAAGACATCTGAAATGACTTTTCAACATTCCAAATGTCCGCTCAATAACCGATCGAGTGGATAAATGTGCCACATTATATCTCTCCTCTGCACGGGTTGCAGGGTTAGCAGCCACAGTTGTACCCTGTATCCAGAGTCACCTAGAATACAATTATGTCAAATATGAATTGAAAGTATTCTAATTTTATTCTTTCAGCACATATGTTGTGTGAATGACCTTTAAAAAGATACATGTTCTACAAATATTATATTTTATCATATATGAGGGGATTAAACATATGATTTGATCATACAACATGCAGATGTGTTAACACATTATAACAATAATGATTTCGTGCAAAATACAGATACATATTGTAGACTGTATTAAGTGACATGTTATCAAATGATATATTGAAGATTTAAAAATGCGCAATATTCTGTATGACACAACACATGTATTTAATTAGAAATGTCTGTATATATTTAAATCTGTATTCGCATGTCCATTAGTATGCGCAACAAAGTGTTAAACATTATAACATGTATGTTGAACAAATTCTTCACATACATCTGAGTATACTACATTGTAGCTATATTACAATTATGAGTAGTATGTATCAACACATACACATCAAACAAAATAGATATTACCGCTTCATTCTATTCTATATACTGTACTTACCCACCAGCCAACCATGCTGAAAATAACCTGTTTCAAAAGCATGGTACACTGATGAGCTTCTAAGGAACGAGGAATCGTGGCTGGAACCCGGGAATTTTGCTACCACATTCAGAATTTTCATGTTGGCATCGCATACCACCTACACATTCATGGAGTGAAAGTGCTTCCGATTACGGAACACATGCTCATGTAAAGTCGGCGCGGTCAAAGCAACATGTGTGCAATCGATTGCACCTATCACGCATGGTAGCCCTGCTATTGTGTAAAAGCCATTCCTGAGTTCCAGCCATTCTGCCTTCTCTATAGGAAAATGTATATAATTCCTAGCGCATCTACTCAGTGCACATAAAACTGGCTTAGGGCCCGTGAGAATGACGATTGCGAGACCCCGCCTACTATGCCCACAGTTGTCTGAAAAGACGCTGAAGCAAGAAAATCTAATGAGCACAGCATTTTAACAAGGCTAGGGATTGCATGACCTCTGCCTGTTGTTGAATCTAATTCATCTCTTAACTCTGCGTAAAGAGCCAAGATTGCTGCTGAACTAAATCGATATCGGATAACAATTTCATCCTCAATAAGCCCCTCCAAATAAGTATGTTCCCGGTATAAATATAGCCGTGGCACAACCTGTCTCCTCTCCTCTCACCTATCCTCTTCTTGTCTCTCCACCCTATCCTCTCCTCTCCCCTCTCCCCTCCTCGGTCTCTCCTCCAAAGCAACTACTCTTCTTCTAATCATAAAATGTCTCAGCTCAATCCCTTCATCCGCCATGTCTACCTCCAAGTAAATTTTGAATTAGATGAGTTTAAGTACCTATGTAATGAAGACACGTGACTTTAAATAATATGTAAATTAACCTAAGTCAACAAAATAAGATACATGTGTATTACCAATCCATTAAAATTTGTTGATTAGCATGGCCTAGTAATACAAATACAAATCCTTCATTCGAATGCCATGATCTCCCACGTAGCCAACAGTCATACTGTTGATCTGTACTGTACAGATACTGTACAGATCATGCTCACCACAAACCTGGACCGGACCACGGGCTGAGGTGGGGATGTGAAAACACTGACCTCAGATCACGAAGATGGTTCAGGGTTGCGAATTCCGTGGTCAACCGTAGTGGTCAGGACAGGAGAAAGCAGGGTAATCCGTAGACAAGTCAGGGTAGGCGGCAAAGGAGCGATGGTCATGGTCACGAGCTGAGATTAAGGCGGGCGGAATAGGAGAGTAGTAGATATAATGGGCCAGGGTCATCATCAGGAAATCTTCAGCGAGCCCTTCAGCGTAGATAGCAAGAAAACTTCAGTGAAGCCGCTTCAGCGTAGCAGGGCTTCTGGAAGGGGGAAACAGGAACAGAGAAGAGCGAAGGCAACGGGAACCGGGGGTGCAGACACGCCACAGGAAACACTAGGGAAACCAGCGTAGCCGCTTCAGCGCGGTAAAGGCAAAGTCTGCCAGGAACAAGGTAAGCAGCATCGGGCCTACTGTGCAAGAAGGCCTTGGGATGCAGGGGACCAGGAGCAGGAGACTAAGGCAGAAGGAGGCCAAGTTGGGCCAAACTGAGGAGCTAGTGGTAAGCACAGTTACTTGCAAGACCATTACAAAGTCTATGTTCAGCAACTTCCTGGAGGAAAGGCAGCAGCTAAATAGCACAGGAAGCCAATCAGGCCAGAGCTGCACAGGAAGCAGCAAGAAGCAGGTGATACCAGATTGCAGGTTTAGGAAGGGCTTTTCTGGAAACTCAATAGCTCTGTAATGATGAGTTCCAGCCAAACCAAGGAACAGAATCCTTACACATACATTTTATTGGCAATTATCGTTTGAGGATAATATATACATATTCGATGCAACATGTTCACATTTCACTAAACATTATCCCAAATATACTCAAACAACATTTAATCATTCATTACTTATAATAGTAAGTTATATATGTTTGTTTTACAAATAATACACATTAGTGTTATTGAACATAGGAAAACAAACATTGTTAAATAATTACATATGTTTGCCACGGTTGAAACGATTTTTGGGTATGTAACCAGTGTGGCAGGACGGCCTCGCGGCGGGGTCAGTAAGACACTAGACACGATGGGAAACAGTAAACTATAGTGGTTTATTATCCACAGCAAAATAATTACGGGTGCACTGTCCCTTTAAGAAACTACTTTCTTGAAAATTAAAGCCTTGTCCCGTTAGGGACACTAACTCACTTCTTGAGCCCTTACTAACAGGACAGCCAACTAATCTGGTCATGCCCAAAACATGCTATACAAAGGATAACGATACGTATAAGAATAAAGTCTTATCTGTTTTGCCGCTCCAGTAGCAACAGGAACACGGTTCCGGGGAGCAGGCTATGTCCAGCCTCGCAGCGATCTATATCTTTATCCTGGGTTGGGGTCCCAGCTGGTCCCAGCAGCCTAGCTCCTCGCAGGACTGGGGTACCAGAGCAACAGCAACGGCTTCCTAGCCGGGAGAGTTCTCTCCACCTTCCTGTGGAAAAACAAGCTCTTCGCAGCAATCTGTATCTGTATCTTTATCCTGGGTTGGGGTCCCAGCTGTTCCCAGCAGCCTAGCTCCTCGCAGGACTGGGGGACCAGAGCAACAGCAAAGGCTTCCCAGCCGGGAGAGTTTTCTCCACCTACCTGTGGAAAAACAAGCTCTTCGCAGCAATCTGTATCTGTATCTTTATCCTTGGTTGGGGTCCCAGCTGGTCCCAGCAGCCTAGCTCCTCGCAGGACTGGGGGACCAGAGCAACAGCAACGGCTTCTCAGCCGGGAGAGTTCTCTTCACCTTCCTGTGGAAAAACAAGCTCTTCGCAGCAATCTGTATCTGTATCTTTATCCTAGGTTGGGGTCCCAGCTGGTCCCAGCAGCCTAGCTCCTCGCAGGACTGGGGGACCAGAGCAACAGCAACGGCTTCCCAGCCGGGAGAGTTCTCTCCACCTTCCTGTGGAAAAACAAGCTCCCTGTGTGTGTGTCACTTCCTGCTTTTAAACGCGCAGTCTCTCAGGCCTCCTGCTTAATTAGGCTGCAGGTGTGCTTCTTTCTGTCTGAGGAGATTAACACTCTGTGAACTGGCTGCAGCGTCTCTCCATTCACTATTCCAGCCTACTGAGTTAGTGACTCTGTCACATATCCCTCTCCCCAGCGAAACATTGTCCTGTGGAGCGGCCCGTGCACCATTCCCGTGCACCAGCATCTTTGCCGAAAATGTCTGACGTCGGCCCTTCCCTCCCCCTTTTTTTTTTTTTTTGCCTTCCAATTTAGGCATTTTCTTTTTGGGGTAATTACAGGCCATCTAGGCCTGAGGACTGGTACCACACTATCTCCTTGTTTTCAGAGACTCCTTCACCCTGAAGAAGAGCCTTGACTTCGGTCAGCTCATTGCATACTCTTGCCAGTGACTGTTTGGCCTTTTCCTGTGAAGACAGCAACTCCGCTTTAGCGGTGATGGGTTTTGGACCTTTTTCCATCAGCATACCATCAGTGTTGGGTTTCACATCATTTATTTTCAGAACTTCAAATTGGGTGGGGGTCTTTTTAACCCCAAGTGCACCCCATGATGCCTCTCTTTTACAGTCGGCAGACTCGAAGGCTTGGGCCTGTCTATCTTGTCCCCTTAACTTACTCCGTTGGGAGTGTTGCTGAACAAACTGTGAGGTCTTTCTCATCTTACAAACATGGACACTCTTTAGTCCCAATCTCGATTGTTTCTTCACAGCGGCTGCCTTCCTTGCAAGGAAATCACTATGTGTCCCATAGTACAACTGGCTTCTTACTGTGCTACTACATAGCACCTTGGTTTTCCCATCCCGTGCCTTGTGAAAAGTAGACTGTAACACTGCAACGGTATTGCAGTCACACTTCCTGGTGCGCCTCACTTGCTTTATCTCTACCACCCTTTTTCCCATGGACTGCTTCTGTGACCCATGGGTCTGTCTTAGGGTTGTAACCTCTTTCTCCAACTTCAGCTGAGGAATCTCCTGCTGGGCAGCATTAGAGTCCAACGTAGTATCCTGCTCAGTCTTCAGAGCCTCGAGTATCTCATCCAGGTCACGCTTTTGTTTCTCTGCCATCTTGCAGCCAGCACGCTCAGACTCCAGGTCCTTCCTCAGGTCTTGAAGCTGTCCTTCTGCATTTCTTTTTTCACTCAGTGCAGCTGCCAGTTCATCTTCTTTGGCGTCGAGTCGCGATTTCACATCTCCTAGCTGGTTCAGCGCAAGTCTTAAGTCTGTTTCTTTCGCTCTATTTCTGACCTGCCACTGCCAGTGCTCCTCCCAGACCTTGTCCAGCTCCAGCTGCAATCGGGCCATCTCATTGAACGTGTGGTCCAGAAGCTTGCGGGTATCAGCCATCTCGGCTTCATAGCGCAATGACAGGCAAGCCACCTGTCGGACGGTCACCTTCTCCCGCTCGGCGAGCTGTATCTTGTGCTCAGCAACCTGCGTTTGCAGCTCTTCAATTTGATCCTGAAAATCCCCTCTCAGGGCCCTCACCTCTTCCTGGTGCTTGCTCTGGGCGTGCGTCAGCTCCTCCTTCATCTTTTGGAGCCCTGCAGTTTTTGTCGCCAGTATCGCTGTTGCTTCTGTCTTCCAGGCTTCTTTCTCCTTGGCATACTGACTCATGGAGATGGAGTTGCCTCTCTGCTTCTCCAGCTCTTGCTCCAGTCTTTGGACCTTCTCATGTTCCCTCTCACACAGAGTCACCTGGCTTCTAAGCTCCGCCTCCAGCGATGCTCTTGTGGCGCTCAACGTGATCTTCAGCTGCTCCAGGGCGAGGCATTGTTTTTCCAGCATTTTCTCTGCATTCTGCAGGGCAGCCTGTACTTCATTTTTTTCTTGCGCCAATTGTGTCTTCACTTTCTGCGCTTGGTGAAGCTTCTCAGTCCCATCACTGACCTGACCAGTCAGGTTTAAAACCTCTTCCTTCAGGTTTATATTCTCCATTTTCACAGTCTCTATATCCCTTAGGACCGTTTCATTGGCTTTCTTCAAAGTACCCAGCTCTGCCCCTAGCGATGCTCTTGTGGCATACAGCGTGGCCCTCAGAGTTCCTCATGCTGTTCTGTGGGGACATACTGGGTACTCAGCCGTTCCTGTAGCACTCGCTGCTTCTCCTTGGCTGCTTGCAGACTTGCATGTAGCTCTTGCAGCTTGCTCTGCCATTTGTGCGTTGCCTGTGTGTGCTGCAACAGGGAGAAACACTGTGCATCCTCTCTGCATTCTGCAGTGCTTGCTGCACCTCTAGCTTTTCCTGGATCAATTGCTTCTCCACTTTTCCTGCTTGGTGGAGCTTCTTATCACCTTTACTGATTTGATCAGTCAAGTCTGAATTTTTCTGCGTCAGACTTACATTCTCCTTCTTTACAGTTTCTAAATCCCTCAGGGCATTCTCATGGGTTTCCTTCAACATACCCAGCTCTGTGTTTAGACTGTGGCCCTCCTGGCGTGAGAGCTCCAGCTCTGTTTTGAGCGCGCTAGCTTCTTGGTGAGAAACTTCTAAGTCTTTGATGAAGTTTTGCACATTTCTGGGACATCTGATAGCACAGTCTCCAGTCAGGACTTGTTCTCTCTGATTCCATGTTAGCAATTGCGGTGTTGGCCTTATTCAAACTTGTCGTCAGCTCCTCCAACTCACTCCGCAAGAGATGCTCTGTTTTCTTTAATGCCGCATACTCTTGTATAGCTGGGAGTATACACCTCTGTACCTCGGCATTAGCTTCTCGCTCCCTATTCAATTGTTCCTGCAAGACATCATAATCACGCTGGACAGTTTGGAGCGCAGAAATTAAGGCCTCTTTTCCCTGGATCAAGGATTCAGCTTCCCTTTGCTCCTCCTTTTCCTTTGCCACCGTTCCTGTGACAATTCTGCCCATCACTCCCGTCTGCAGCACATCTCGGTGGCTTGCTGACGTCTGTTGTCCTGATATCGCAGGCTCAAGTGGTTCGGTCACTTCCTCTGTGACTTGACAAATATTTTTATTTTTCTTCTTTCTCTTTGTTTTATTAGTTCCAGAGACATCAGTGGTACTGGGCACACACACACTGGAAACTTTTGCAGCTTTCATCTGCGGGTACGTCTCTCTTCTCGGGGCCACATATGCGTCGTCATCATAATCATCATATGGCCTGAAGTGACACTGTTTTGTATGGTTATGTACATTGCAAAACTGACACTTGACGGCGGCCATTTTAAACCCCGTTTTTTTTTTTTTTTTCCTCACACCCGACGAGGCAGACTTTGCACCACACACGTAACTTGTATGGGCTTTACAATCTTTGAACCTTCTGGGTTCTTCTTAGGGCAACATCTATGCCAAAATCCATTTTCAATTTCCTTTTACCAGACAGGGCAAACTTTACCTCACAGCACTTGCTAGCTGCAAATTCACTCGCTTCAGCAAAAGGCAGTAGCTTTACACAGCAATCCTTTCATACCCGACGGGGCAAAATTTACACTCAGTGCTTGCTAGCTGTAACTTCCATGCTTCAGCAAAATTTTTTTTTTTTTTTCCGCTTGAGTTCAGTGTCTCAACACATCTTCATCTACTGACCCCCAGAGGCGTAGCATCCCACTTCTGACACCACCTGTGGCAGGACGGCCTCGCGGCGGGGTCAGTAAGACACTAGACACGATGGGAAACGGTAAACTATAGTGGTTTTTTATCCACAGCAAAATAATTACGGGTGCACTGTCCCTTTAAGAAACTACTTTCTTGAAAATTAAAGACTAGTCCCGTTAGAGACACTAACTCACTTCTTGAGCCCTTACTAACAGGACAGCCAACTAATCTGGTCATGCCCAAAACATGCTATACAAAGGATAACGATACGTATAAGAATAAAGTCTTATCTGTTTTGCCGCTCCAGTAGCAATAGGAACACGGTTCCGGGGAGCAGGCTATGTCCAGCCTCACAGCAATCTGTATCTTTATCCTGGGTTGGGGTCCCAGCTGGTCCCAGCAGCCTAGCTCCTCGCAGGACTGGGGGACCAGAGCAACAGCAACGGCTTCCTAGCCAGGAGAGTTCTCTCCACCTTCATGTGGAAAAGCAAGCTCTTCGCAGCAATCTGTATCTGTATCTTTATCCTGGGTTGGGGTCCCAGCTGGTCCCAGCAGCCTAGCTCCTCGCAGGACTGGGGGACCAGAGCAACAGCAACGGCTTCCCAGCCGGGAGAGTTCTCTCCACCTTCCTGTGGAAAAACAAGCTCCCTGTGTGTGTGTCACTTCCTGCTTTTAAACCTGCAGTCTCTCAGGCCTCCTGCTTAATTAGGCTGCAGGTTTGCTTCTTTCTGTCTGAGGAGATTAACACTCTGTGAACTGGCTGCAGCATCTCTCCATTCACTATTCCAGCCTACTGAGTTAGTGACTCTGTCACACCAGTGACACTATGGGCCTCATGCAGTAAGCGTTGATAAGGGAAATATGGCCATTTTATAGCCAAAATTGGGTTTGAGATTCAGTAAGCGCCGATAAGTGCTTCATATCGCCAGGTTTCGGAGCCGATAATTTGGTTATGGCCAGTCGCCTGCCGATAAGCCTGTTTTCGACACTGATCGCCACTTTTTTAAATCGGCTGGATTCAACAACAAAAAAACAGCTTATCGGGGCTGATCGGCACTACGAAATTGAGATGTTATGGCCGATTTCTCCCGCCAACTAAAGTTGGCAGTTTGGACGGGAGAACGATCGCTAAGGCTGCCGGAACGGCACTTAGAAAAAAAACATCTTCTGTACATCAATGGAAGTCAATGGAGCGGGGACGTATAACAGTATAGTACTGTTTACGTTTCATTGCTCACAATACAAGGGGGATTTGCATTACAGTGTGGGGGCATTCCCTGCATTATGTCACAGCTGACGTGTCTTATTTGCATAACATTCGACTTTTACATGTTTTCAGCATTTGCGGGTCACATTACTCATCATGTGATGATGTGGCAAGGGAAAATACTATACTACACTCTTAAAGGAGAACCTCACATCATATCACACATTTTACTGAACTGAGCGACAATTATTTATATGATGTTACACATGTCACACATGTCACACATGCACCGTATATTCATGTTCCTTTACATTACACAATGCTTGTAATGTGTCACGCATCTTTAAACCTTCATGTACATTTAAATTCTCATGTTTACATCTAGGTTTGGGTCCTCCCTATTTTCATGACGTCACTTATTGGACGCTCAATCACATTGCATGTTTACATTGTAACCGTAGCATTACAAGCACTTCAACCTAACTTATACACACATGTACAGTAATTCAGCATTGGGACACCTTGTTAACTCATTCTATAGCAACTATCCTCATTACAGAAATGCATGCATATGCACACGACTATTCATTGTTGGCAACATGTGACAATAACATGGATAATTACACATGTTACACAAAACTTTTCCCACGTCAATCTCAGCCTTTTTGTCTCATTACATGACTGACTCTTGCGTTCACAAGTGTTACATGCATTGCACATTACACTATTTATTTTCAACCAATCTTTGTACAAAGCTTCACGTCACATCATTGGCAAATATCATCATTCCCTGCAGAATACACACAACAAATACTTATAACAACAACTACACACAGCTTGCCACAGAAGTACTTTATTATGTTAATGTAACACCTTGCATTTTACTATGTCACCTGACATCATCACATACCTACTGCACCGACACACTTTATTCGAGCAAATACCCAGTATGTACCTGGCAGATACCTGGAATGCGCCGCTCCTCACCTCTGACAAGCCCCGTTGCGTTTGCCTTCCCAGCCTGGGTTCATGCCTGGCTGACGGGCGGCTGATCTGTTAAATGATAATGATTAGGATTTAATAGGCTGCAATGCTTCGCGTGTCTACCAGATGGCATAAATTCATGAATTGTAATGCAGTATATATATAAATACTGTGCAGTATTGCAGCCAGCGGGAATAAAATGCTTCAATCCCTGCCTGAAAATACCTCAATGCACTCGGGCAGAAAACAGTCACAAACCTCAATACACCCGGGTATACCCGAATTCGTGGGACTAGCCGAGCTCGAATAAAGTGTGTCGCCAGTGTATTTAAAGGACGCACATTACCTGCTCATTCACAGCTACTCATTTCAAAATGTTGCGATTGTTTAGGAGACGGAGGAACATTCTTTTCTATGACATGATTGCTGATCAAGAGAATGATATAGGGCAAGGTAGGGACACACCGAGGGACAGTGACAGTGACGCGGATACGACAGGGACAGGGAGAGGGACAGGCCAAGGGACAGGTAGAGGGACAGGAGATCAGAGGAGAAGACAGAGGAGACAAGTTGTGCCTCGTCCGCGTCTGTACAGGGAGAGAACCCTGTTAGATGGGATGAGTGAGGAGGAGATTGTAAGTCGCTATCGTTTGAGTTCAGCAGCAATCTTATCTCTTTATCAGGAGATAAGGGGAGATTTAGATTTTTTCACAGCCAGAGGTCGTGCAGTCCCTGGGCTTGTTAAAATGCTGTGCTCATTACATTATCTTGCTTCCGCGTCATACCAGACAACTGTGGGCATAGTGGGCGGGGTCTCGCAATCTACATTCTCGCGGGCCTTAACCCAGTTTCTCTATGCACTCAATAGACGCGCTAGGAATTATATTCATTTTCCTACAGAGGCAACAGAGTGGCTGGAAGTCAGGACTGGCTTTTATAATATAGCAGGGATACCATCTGTGCTGGGTGCAATCGATTGCACACATGTTGCTTTGATTGCACCTAGTCAGAGTGAGCATGTGTACCGCAATCGTAAGCACTACCATTCACTCAATGTACAGGTGGTATGTGATGCCACGATGAGGATAATGCATGTGGTACCCAAGTTCCCTGGTTCCAGTCACGATTCCTCTATCCTGAGGAACTCTTCAGTCTTCCATGCGTTCGAAGAGGGTCATTTTGAACCTGGTTGGCTGCTGGGTGAGTACACATTTACATGTTCTAACACAAAACACATTTTGATTTAGGAATGTTGGCATTGTACAATTTGATCACTAATGTCAGCTTATGTGTGCTCCATTCATTATAGGTGACTCAGGATACGGAATTAGGCCGTGGCTCTTGACTCCGGTGCTAAACCCTCAAACTGAAGCAGAGGAGAGGTACAATGCAGCCCATATATCTACAAGATCTGTTATAGAGAGGACATTTGGCCTACTCAAGACCAGGTTTAGGTGTCTGGACAGAACTGGTGGGGCTCTTCTATACAAGCCTCAAAAAGTGTCTGATATTATCCTTGCCTGTTGCATTTTGCACAATGTTGCACTCAGGCACAATGTACAGTCAGACCTAGCTGAGGCTTTGGTAGACGAGCATCCCACCCATGTAGCTGCTGAAAATGAACAAACAGCCAGTGGTGGCCAGACACGCCAGAATCTCATCAATTCATTTTTTTCTTGTAAGTACAAACTCATATGTTCCTAGTACTACTTTTATAGTTTAATTATGTTATATTAACAATAATGTTTCTTTATATAACCTTCTGTTAGGACACAGATGAATATGGGTTGCACACCTTTCTTTTCTCTGCTGTGTGCACAAAGGGATGTGGCACCGGTATGTTATTGTTGCACAGGTTATATAATCCCTCTTCAATTGTACTTTAGTTGTGTGTATGTGAATACAACTTGGGTAACAAAGCAATAATATTTTAGCATTGTGTTATTCCTTATGCTAAGACAAAACACATACTGCTGCGGCACAGTTTATTCGAGCATTTGCCCGTTCTGTGCCGCAGCAGTAGCCTGGCGCGCGCCCGAGAGTGACGGGCGCGCGCCGAAGCAGCGGAAGAGCGCCCTCCGATCGGGGCGCTCTCCCTACCGCTGCCGGGTCCGCCGGGTCCCCCGGAACCCCCTGCCGCTGTCCCGTGATCGCGGGACACCAGGGCTCCCTCGGGGAGCCCCTGGACGCGCGTGCAGGGGGCGCACGCTCCCGAAGACGCGTGACCACGCGTCTATGACGCGCGGCACGCCGAGGGGCGGCCACTAGCAAGCCGGGAAATCTCCCGGCTTGCGGATCTGGCCGCAGTGTGATAAACTGTGTCGCCAGTGTATTATGCCCATAATCATTCATGCTTCTAGTATGCTTACATACAATGTTATTGGTGCAGTGTAACATGTACATCCAGATGATGTGTACACCAGGCTGATTTACATTTTGAATGTCATTAAATATACATGGTGTTGCACATTTAACACCAAATACACACTTTGATGTGTTCTTTACGTTACTGAAGATGGCATGTCAATGTTTGCAATTTATATATTGTTCCTTTGCATTATAGGTATATTTGCAGTATGACTGATCATGGTATGTATATTTGCTGACATCTCTCATAAGATGTGGCTACCTCAATCTTCCTATAATTATTGGAACTAAAAACCCAACATATTGGTTTAAACACAAATGTTACATATATGTACTTTCTGTATCATGTATATGCATTTAGCTACTCTTGAGGTTTCATGTGCATTGTTTTAGAAAATGATTACTCACATTTCATCACATTTTATGTATGTTTCCTTATAATTTCCATTAATGTAATATAGAGGTGTTTGGAGAAAAGGGGATAACTGTACTTATTTGTTTACTTACGGGAGCACATTCATCACTAGCATAGACACACTTTTTAAGACAACTGTTTGTGTGTGTATCAATTGGTGTAGGATCCATGTATAACACCGACAAATGATAACACCAGCTTTATTATGGTAGCTTATATCATCATATTGACTATACTATGTATTTCTAAACGATTAATAAACACAGTAAACTATAGTTAGTTAGGTTAATGAAATATACACAGAAACGTACTTCATAACATGATGGTGATGTCATATTCAGAACATCATGCATTGGAGGGGACCATAACATCTGGCCAGTAACATTATTTGCTACAGTCCCAAACCATTTTATCTACATACCCATGTAACAAGAGATTTTAAAAATAAATGGCTACTTGGTTGTAAGTGTCCTTTACATTGGGAGAAGGAGTGGCTCACTGAGTAAAGACACACACTGGCACTGATAGTTTGAAGCAGGGGAGTCTGGTTCAATTCCCGGTGTGGGCTCCTTGTGACCTTGGCCAAGTCACTTTATCTCCCTGTGCCTCATGCGGCAAAAAAACATTTGTACGTTCCACGGGCCAGGGACCTCAGGCTGAAACATGTGTCTGTAAATCGCTGCGTACAACTAGCAGCCCTATACATGAACATGCTCATATTATTATTATTATTGTTACATAGTTTCGACAGTCATACGTTCCATTACATATTAGAATACACAAATGTGTTAGCAGAGTGGGAATGGTTGTTATATATAAAACACACCATGTCATAAAATGTTAGTAGTCATTAAAGAACACTCAATAAAAATTCATGAGGCACTCTTTTGCAACATCATTATGTTAATTAAGTGCTTATGCAATATAGGCATAAGGGTATCACATTTTTACTTTTTTGTTAATAAGCGCTGCAAGCAATATAAAATTAGTTCCATATGTAGTATAGTAGTCGGTGGCTCCTCCTCACAATCATCTCATATAAAGGTAGACTCTTCTGAAATCATACATTGATCCGATTGTATCTTCCCCGACATCTCTGAAATACAGCAAACACATGATGGTCAAAGATGGCACCTTACTAGATATGCATCCGTGACAACGCGTTACGCAGCTCTATATGATTGTGTAGATACACACGTCAGTCACTTATATGTTAGAAGTAAAACTGTTCATCAGTATGTAATGTTTCTTTAAATTTGTAGCAGGCATAACTATGTATAAGAAGTGAACGTTGCCTGTATACTGAAAGATGTGCGCGCACATCTTTGTGTGCGCACGCACTTCACGCTTGGCTCCACTAACTGTTAGCGCATGCGCAAAACAAAGCGTACGTTGTGCGTTCAATACATGTTGAAAATACCAGTAAACATAACATCTTTATTTCAAATACAATGAAGACGAAACTACATTCGTTCTAAACGAGTACATCTGTATTCTTTTTAAACAGACGTGTTTGAACAGAAAGCACGGCCGATAACACAATGCGCAAATGCAATACGTGTGACGTCATGTTAAGCCAGCGTGAAACGCACGCTAACACTCCTCCCACTCAATTAACATTCGGCTAACGCCCAGGGTACGCCTACAAACACTGAGCCGCACGCATCACACACTGCAGTTACCGTTACTATAACAAAACATGACAGCCAATAGGCTTTGAGGCGCGCACGTCGCTTGGGGGCGGGACTTACATCCGTAATCCTTTTTAAGGACGCCTTGGCCCATGACAAGGGTCCCACGTCATACGTGGTGGACCCGGTTTTCAATGTTGTAGATGTTGCATGATAACAAAACAGGTATGTGTTAGAGTTATGGAAAAATGTTGCTAATATGTTTAAAGGGATAGGAAAGTACGTATATTTATTCCGTCAGCAATGTGTACTACTCTTTCAGGTTCTACTATATTGTATTAGGAAACAATTTGTTTGTGATCGCTACATGTTATGCAGTCTGCAATGTTACGCTGTATCCACGCATTGAAAGTGAAAATGGTGGTTACAAAAAAAAAAAAAATTTAAACGCAGAGTCAACGCATAACGATTGTTATATTTACCATTCTTCTAGAATTAACTCTTCGCCTGGCTGCAACTGGTCGCTCCAGAAATGCAAGGCATTTTCATCCACGCTTGACCCAACCGCTGAATCCAGTATGACACATATCTCCTCCAGGATGCGCTCATAGGAATCGCCACTGCTTTCTTCAAATAATTGGTCGGGAGGTAGGTTCATTTCTTCGGGTTCCCATTCCAATGCATTTTCAGCTGAAAGGCTTGGTACATAATCATAGTACTTTTGTTCTTGTACAATGTGGGTTTCAGGAATGGAGGCTGCAGATATTGCAGCACGTATCGATTCAAACGGATCAGTAGTAGCGGATACATTGCTATTGCCATTAGGAATAAATATGCCTTTCACGACAATATAAGTGCCGTCTTTCAGGAGAAATTGTTTTTCCGGGGCAATCTTCCAGAAACCATAGGTGTGTTGTAGCTTATCCTGGTCACGTTCAAAAAAGTCATTACTTGATAAAGTGAATCTTATTGAGGAATTAAAATTCCGTGCATGCTTACGGTCTTGGTAATAAGGATATTTTGCTCGAATGAAATCATCGATTTGGCGTGTGCTTGCTTTCTGTCCGCGACTGTTCAAGATGGCTTCACAGATCATGTACTTATACCCTAAAAGGGGATTAATATTGTTAACGAATTCATCAGCCATGTCTGAGTAGCACAAAAGCTGTGTGCAGGTCTGTGTTATTTGCTCATCAAAATGAATGTGCTGAATGGCTAACAAACTCCTGTTTTTCCTTGTCAAGGTCAACAAAACTAACTACTTTGACTCTTTATTTCAAACGCCAATTGGATTTGTTTGTCTAATTGGGTTAACAGTTGTGGTTCGTGATATGGGACTGTGGGAGAAACATTTCTCCTTCTTTTATCTCGTTTGTGAAAAACATCCCTAGACTTTGAATTCGTTCACATAGTGTTTTTTTGAAAACTAACAAAGACCACTGTGTGAAAATAGTTCTTAGCCAGGCATATCAGTAAAAACACACACCTGCAAAAAGAAATGTTTGTTCCCCGCTTACATTTCTGTGTGTATGTGAAAGTCTGGTTAACTCCCTGTCTGCATGAGTTTAAATACGTGTGTATATATATATATATATATATAAATATATCTCTCTTATAAAAATATATATATATTTATATATTATATTTTATTTTTTTTAATATTGCAGGAGTACACACAACATTGATGGCAGTAAGTATACCTTGTATGAAACCTATTTAAATGGTGAGAAACATGATTGAATTAAGTAATAAACATTTGTTTAAGCACAATACTGTTAGAGTCTCATACTTAGGATATTTCTCAAACATTAGGCCTGTATTATTAAAATAGTGTTTTCACAAGGAAGCATGAAGTGTATTAGTTTGTAAAATACATGTATACCAGTTTATATAGTACTATATATATATATATATATATATATATATATACATACACACACACACACACACACACACACACACACACACACACACACACACACACACACACACACACACACACACACACACATACACACACACACACACACACACACACACACTCAGTGTGTGTGTGTGTATATATATTATTATACATTCTGAGATGTTATTGAAACGAACACACAAATGATTAAAGGACAAAATTACAATGGCCAAGCAAGGCAAAGGTAAGTAATAATTTACACATAATCCTGCTGTACACGTACAAGAAAGATGTTTGCAGTTACTTAGGTGTTTTTATAATTGCATGTGACTAATATGCATATGCAATTCTTACATCAATTAACACACCCAAATGCAATGTTTTGCTGCAAAGTCAATGGCAGCTTCTCTAAACTTAGCAACTGGCTCCTGGTGGACCATTACTGAACAGACGATTAAAACATAAATATTTATAACACAATTAATTATGAGTGTTAACATTTCCAAAACTTCACGTGTACAAGAACATAGTTGAAAGTTTGGAAACAACACAGTCTTCAGCATACATACAATAGTAATTAGATAATCTGAAGTCAACAAAACAAGGCCAAAGACATATTTTCTGAATTATAACATTTATTTTTTTTGTTCCTTTTGCGAGCGAGTAACAGGCCTGCTTGTTGTCTCTTGAATTTTCCTTTTTCTTTTGCCACCAACTTTAGGCACAACAGAGCCACTTTGAGTGGCCTCTGGCACTTCACGGGCAGGGCTTGTGGCCAGTGACTCACCTACAGGGCTTGTGGCCAGTGACTCACCTACAGGGCTTTTGGGCAGTGATTCACCTACAGGGCTTTTGGGCAGCGATTCACCTACAGGGCTTTTGGGCAGCGATTCACCTACAGGGCTTTTGGGCAGCGATTCACCTACAGGGCTTTTGGGCAGCGATTCACCTACAGGGCTTTTGGGCAGTGACTCACCTACAGGGCTTGTGGGTACTGACTGTTCACGGACAGGGCTTGTGGCAAGTGACTCACCGACAGAGCTTGTGCCCACTGACACATGTGAGCAAGTTGGTAGACACTGCACAAGTGATGGTCGGTCTGTTTCATGTGAGTCTTTTTTTGTTTTTGACCAAAAACTGGTCAGTAGTAACTGCTTGTGTTTTGTTTTTGTGGCCTCCTTTGTAGGTGTCAGCTGCTGATGTAGTACAGATGGCAGCGATAGGATGTCGTCAGGAACATGCACACCAATGTGTGCTACTTGACCGGTAACATTGGGACCTGGTGACTGAAGATCAGATGAATGTGGTGAGAAGTTGCCAGCATATAATGATCCAGCCTGTGAGGTGTTGAATTGGGGTACATTAGTCATTCTCAAGTAATTAGCTTGGGTTTGCTGAACAACTAATGCTTCGAATGAGGTGTTGATTTTTTGCAACTGTTTAGGCACTTCAATGAAGACTCTGTGGAGATGTGCCAATTGTGATACTGTTTCTTCCTGCAGTCCAATCATCCTTTCCAGCACTGTCATCATGTCTGAATGGCGACGATTTTCTGCGTCCACTATTTTTCCCTCTGAAGCTACAATTGCATCGTATGTGGAAGTTGATGGACGATTTGGCGGTACAACAGTTTCTATTGGCACCTCTTCATGGTCACATGATTGTATTTCAGTCTCTTCTGCGGCGTCATCCTCATCATACTCATCATCCTCATCACCATGATGTTCTAAAAAGAAATGTACACATTATTAAATGGCATGTTAATGTATGCTGTGTTACTATGTAATTGTACTGTGTCCTAAGTAACACCTAACATGTTAGCATACGTTTTATAACCTCACATTAAAAACTACCTTGACTTACGAATAATGTTTGGACTCAGTATGAAATATGAATGAATGAAAAGTTGCTCTAAACTCAGAAGTCCTACATGATAGTTCACATCACTAACACAATACATGTTGCCTTACACTTAATTTGCACTGACACTAAGTAATCCTATTTAAAGAAGATGTGCAAAACAAATAATGAACATGACAACATAACATATAGAAGAGCACATATTATATGGCCAGCAAATGATACACTCACCTTCTAGTTGTGTTGAGCTGGCTGACCCAGGTGAAGACACTTGTTCCATCTCAGGTGACACATGTCCTCCAGGGTCAACTATATATAACAATAACATAAGTTTTACATTTACATGTGTAAATATTGAACAAACACTTATTGTATGTTCTGTATTTATGATTAACTAACAACATCAGTTCCTTAACCGAAAATGTGTGTGAAAGTGAACATAAATAGTTGTAATAACACTGTACATGCCTGTGTACTTAGAAGTTTTGAGTTCCCTAACATACAACATACTATGTTTCTGCAGTAATGCGTGAGGATAAATAGATTAAATTTGTATCTAAAAATCATATGTTGTGTAGTGATATCAGTATCATAATGTACATAACTATCATGAGATGACCATTCACAATGGTTATCATGAAGGTGGTCATATTGCAAAAAGTGTTGTTTTTGGTAGAGGATATGTGTGGTACATTAATCGAAGATGTGGCACACCTGAATGTGGCTGTGACTCAACAAGACAACACATGCAGTGTGTGATAATGTGTCTTTCATAGTAGTTCAACTATAGATATGAGTGAACTAATGTGTGACGTACGCTTTGATAAGTAATGAGTTGTTGGGGCATTTAGTAGCTAGAGTTAAGCTTTCAAATGAGTGTGATTAACTTCAGTTGTGCTATTCAGGTTGTAAGAAATGTATTCCCTTCCCCAAAAAGCCTAATCAGCCACACCTTTCAATTACTTGAAACAGGTGAAAATGGTGTGAACTAAGTTGACCGTGAAATGAGGCTGTAATTAGTGTGTGTGCTGAACCCCACCCCCTCTGTTGAAGTGTATGCTGTGATGAGATATTAATTGCAGCTGGTTTAACACAATGGTAGATGAGCTAAGTAGTCATCTGCAGTGTTTAAGTTATGAAAACAATGACATAACATATGATACGTGTGCCTCATTATGCTGTCTGTATATGACATAAAGCAAAAATGGACCTTTTCATAAGCAACTATAGATGTGTTAGTGCCAGTGATGTTTGTAGGCCGTTACATGCAATTTCTTTGATGCATGCTTAAAATAGGCAGTAATGTCATGTTTGTCGGAGTAAAATCAATAAAATACACAATAATATGATACATATTTCTGTTCTGTACCTGTAGCTACTAATAATTTCTCATGAACATGTGTTACACATGTGTACTACCCTGTTGTTCCCCATCTTCGCCCACCATCAATTGCTTCCACTGCAGCTATGCATTTTGGGAATTCACATGTAAATGAGCACGCAATGGCACGTGCTATATTAGTTACTGCTTTTAGTAGGACTACTACATACACTGGCGACACACTTTATTCGAGCTTGGCTAGTCCCACGAATTCGGGTATACCCGGGTGTATTGAGGTTTGTGACTGTTTTCAGCCCGAGTACATTGAGTTATTTTTCAGGCAGGGATTGAAGCATTTTATTCCCGCTGGCTGCAATACTGCACAGTATATATATATACACTGCATTACAATTCATGAATTTATGCCATCTGGTAGACACGCGAAGCATTGCAGCCTATTAAATCCTAATCATCCTCATTTAACAGATCAGCCGCCCATCAGCCAGGCATCAACCCAGGCTGGGAAGGCAAATGCAACGGGGCTTGTCAGAGGTGAGGAGCGGCGCATTCCAGGTATCTGCCAGGTACATACCGGGTATTTGCTCGAATAAAGTGTGTCGGTGCAGTATATGTCTATTTTGAGATATATATATACAGAATCAGACATATACATATATAGATGCAGGTATGCTTATATTGTGAAGACAGTATAAAAAGCAGTGTAAATATGCAAAATAACTGTAAGCAACGACACGCCTAGTACAGTAATATTTATCACCTGCTGGAAATTGTGACGGATAAATTCCAATGTCACGGTCACCAGCCAAGCCTTCCACGACGACGGTAAGTAATTTTGGCCGAAGCAGCTCCTCCAATGGAGTCAATATGAGACGTTGTGGTGTGGGCCCACCTCCAGTGCCAGTAGCATGCATGCGTTGGTCTTGTATTTTCTTTTTCAATTTGGACCTAATATCATCAAATCTTTTCCGACAATGATACTTGTCCCTGACACTATTCCCACAGGCATTGACACCAATGACTATTGTGTCCCACATTTCTTTTTTGCTTGCTGCACTTGTCCGCCCTTGAAAAACATATAAAAGATATGAGGTAAATTAATAATAATATAAGCACCAGTTTCCTACACTGCTAGCTGTTCCAAGAGATAGCAAACATGCTGTTTTATGTGTAATATGTGAAGCACATGAGCATTCACTACTAAACCTATACATGTAAGCAAGCTTGCATTCATATTGTATGCAGTTCTGGCAAATTGACCGCCTGTGTTTATTTGTCCTTGTAAGGCATGATAAAAAGCTGTGTTTCCACACTAATGAACATAGAAAGATATTGTGTACCCATATTTGCATATGAACAAAACTCAGATGACCTAGGATCACATGTATTTGAATAATAAATGTAAAGGTACACTTACCTACTAAATGTCCATAGAGACTGTCATAGTGCTCCAGAATGCCAGTGACAAGAGCCCTATTTTCCTGGTCATTGAAGCGAGGATTACGTGGCTTCTCCACACGTTTCTTCCGAGCAGGTTTAGGGTCAGAGCTTGGCTGGTGCTGACTGGACTCTCCTTCTTCCAATGGAAGAGCCTCCAAAAGCTGGCCACCAGCAAGCACGCCACCACCAGACACCCCATCAGCAACTGCGCCACCAGCAGCACTCCCAGCACCAGCACTCCCACTCCTAGCACCAGCACTCCCACTCCTAGCACCAGCACTCACACTCCTAGCATCAGCACTCACACTCCTAGCACCAGCACTCCCAGCACCAGCACTCCCACTCACAGCAACAGCACTCCCACTCCCAACAACAGCACTCCCACTCCCAACAACAGCACTCCCACTCCCAGCAACACCACTCGCAGCACCAGCACTCCCACTCCCAACAACAGCACTCCCACTCCCAGCAACGCCACTCGCAGCACCAGCACTCCCACTCCCAGCAACAGCACTCCCACTCCCAGCAACACCACTCGGTGCACCAGCAACATCACTCCCCTGAACAGAACGTTCACTCCGACACGTACTCGCACGAGTAGCACTCCCACTCCCACCAGCATCACTCTTCCCACGCTTTGCGGGCATACTTCCAGCACTCACAAAAAACAGACAAGAAATGTACAGGCAATCACACGACCCACTTCCACATATAAAACAAGACAAAGATGTAAACAAAACAACAAAGGACAAAGCTCTCCCAATACACAACAAGTCTCTCAGTCAATATGCAAATCTTCAATCGTCCAGCTCTGTGCGTCTCTCTCTCTCTCACTCCCAACAACACAGAGAATGATTAGCAGTACACGTTGCCTTTAAATATGGCGCGCAATCAAATACATGCTTGTTTCGCCTGATTCAGCAAGATTTGTGATTGTGCAACCTAACAGCACCCCGCCACGCACGCCGATACACCTGTGTGTGATCGGCTCATCATCGTGAGAGTGGGCGGATTTGTTTTCGGCTTGATTTTGAATGTATTCGGCACTTACTGCATACGGAGAGGGAAAAACGCCAATAACATGACTAATCGATAAGCTTGCCGATTTCACATAATCGTCGCTTACTGCATGAGGCCCTATATGCCAACACTCTCAATATACTTATTTACATATGTTAAATTTGAACATAAATGAGACTTGTAAACAAACATTTGTGATTATATACACATTTCATATGTGCTTGAATACAATAAGCACGATGACAAGAGATGAGCTTTGTTTCATATCGATCAGTTATCCTTTAATACTTTGCTTGTTCGGGTTATGTAAATATTGTATTGCACAACATTGTTGCAAATGTATATATATATATATGCCCCCAACCCCGCCCCTAGTCCCGCCCCCAGTCCCGCCCCTAGTCCCGCCCCCAACTCCGCTTTAAAATAAAATATATTAATAAAATACATTTAATAAATTCCTAGTCAGAACATTCGTTTTTGACATAAATGTATTTATTGTATTACATTATACTACAATTAGTCCTTGTTACATTTGTGTGTGTAAATGTCGGATTTAGAAATAAAAGCCAGGTGTGAATGACTAGTTTCCTGAACCCCTTAACCAGTGTCTGGACGTCGCCACTTCACAATATCTAAAGCAGCAATCCCGCCTGGGATCTTACCTGATCCGCAGTCCCTCAAAGTCCAGGTACCCTCATTCTCGCAATGTTATACATTGGAGGGGATGTGTTCCTTACCTGTCTTCTGGGTTAGGGGGGATGCTGATGTCTTCTGTGTGAAGCTTGAGTCAGACCTGGAAGAAAGCAGTATAGGTTATTTTGGTGTAGTATAGGGCAGTTAAGATATATAGGGTAAATAAGATATCCAGATTGAGAGTGTGTGAGAGAGAGTGTGGGAGAGAGAGAGAGTGTGGGAGAGAGAGGGAGAGTGTGGGAGAGAGAGGGAGAGTGTGGGAGAGAGAGGGAGAGTGTGGGAGAGAGAGAGAGTGTGGGAGAGAGAGAGAGTGTGGGAGAGAGAGAGAGTGTGGGAGAGAGAGAGAGAGAGAGAGAGAGAGAGAGAGAGAGAGAGAGAGAGAGAGAGAGAGAGAGAGAGAGAGAGAGTGGGAGAGAGAGAGAGAGTGTGTGGGAGAGAGAGAGTGTGGGAGAGAGAGAGTGTGGGAGAGAGAGAGAGTGTGGGAGAGAGAGAGTGTGGGAGAGAGAGAGAGAGAGAGAGAGAGAGAGAGAGAGAGAGAGAGTGGGAGAGAGAGTGTGGGAGAGAGAGAGAGAGAGAGAGTGTGAGAGAGAGAGAGTGTGGGAGAGAGAGAGTGTGGGAGAGAGAGAGAGAGAGAGTGAGAGAGTGTGGGAGAGATAGAGAGAGAGAGTGTGTGGGAGAGAGAGAGAGAGTGTG